>NC_031951.1:11333361-11559163 GCF_000303195.2 Fusarium pseudograminearum CS3096 | reverse complement strand
GGCTGGCGGTGAACTAGTCTAGTTTCCAACACTCGCCTTCACGCTGACGATCATCATAGGCCGTGGATCATGGGGAGGAGTTGTTTCAATTCGTGAGTGTCGATAGAGACATCACACCGGAGTCACTGAGCCATCACCTTAAGTCTGCCGACCCGAAGAACCTGGCTTTATATCGGTGTCCTGTATCTAAGAATACTGTTTTAATCTGGACTCGGTGCCCGGCAACAAGTTCTGCGAAGCGAATTCGTGTCCAAAATCGAGTCAGACGAGATCTTACTTGGTACGCTGGCGAAGAGGGCATCCAAAATATTGTTACTGTAGGTGATACACTTCCGTGTGTTCAAGAAGATTGTCTAAGTCTATACAGTTATCAATGCGTTCAAAGGAAGATGTGACTGTTTCCAAAATGAGAGACGCTTGCAGGATAAGCGAAGAGACACAAGCGCAATAAAGATAGATTGGATTAATATATGATATGTATAAATACCCAAAGTATCTGGAGTGAAGCTCTGCAATATCCATTCTTAGACAATCTCAATAGTATACATACCATCTTGATCTTTGCTTCTGTAGAATTTTTCTTCTATCCCCAAGTCGCTCCATATTTGTTCCCTTAATCTGGTTCTAGATTTGAATATTGCAGTATGATCAAGCCAGTCCCTATGCATTCGACTCACTCCAATCTCAAAAAATCCAACCCTGATAAAGGTTCCTCGTCCTCGTCCTCGTCCTTCCTGTACAGGGTATCAGCAACAGCCCGCAATCGGACAGTACTGTAACCACCCCATCCGATTTAACATCTGCTTCTGCAATCCTCAAAGCGAATACTCGCGTGTTCTTTGGCAGTTCCCTATCCAGCAAAATGATATACGGGTGGTCTGCCTTCAGACCCTTTCTCATAAAGACAAGCATTGGTTTAAGGTTGTTCGGGTTGAACAGTTCAGTAAGATGTCAGACAAGCTGTGGAGACAATAACAGATATGCTAGCAATGCTTGTCTCTCATTAGTTGGACAGGGGTTTCTCAAGTGGACTGCTTACTGTGGGTTGAGGCAACTGGTTCGCTAACCCTGGTTAACGACCTAAAGTTGTCCTAGTTATGAGGTAAAATCATACGTTTTTCACTGTTCTTATCTAGTATAATAACTAGATAGATAAGCCGTGTCGGATGTAGTGATGCTTCCTAATCTGTCTTATCTGAGGCAGATTTTATTCTTCTTATGGTATTGACATTTGCTCTCCTACAACAAAGTACACTCACTTGTGATAAAATGCTAATGTTTGAGCGCTAGCTATTATGGTATATGTAAACCTTAGCGCTGAATTTTCCAATAGCGCTATTAGTTCATTTATCGTAATTACCACCATTAGGTATATACTGCACTTGACTTGCTAAGATAGCTGCTATGATCAATAGTCTCAACTAGCTCTGCACTAAGACATTCAGCCCTGAGCCTAAGTTAAGAAAAGAAAAGAAAAGAAAAGGGGGCAATTTTAATACAAGATCTAGATGGAGAACGTGTTTTTTGCATTTATCTTTTTTTGCCTTTACTTGCTTTCTGTCATACATTCAGGTTTTAACCTCGTCACTCATTACAATGATTTCGCGCAATCTTCTTACTGGGACTGTCATCCTGCTGGCTGCCTGTCTGGCTGACGCTAGCCCATGTCGTCTATCAATTGTTTCCTCGTCAACCGTTGTTGCATCCGCCAGCGAGACAGCGACCAAAAGTGAGGCCGCGACATCCACTGCTTCTGTCGATGTCCCGCAGACTACTACCGGCCCGGCCACCTCTGAGTCTACGACCGAGACTGAGACAACTGTAAATGTTGAAACTACCTTCAGTACTTCTTCGGTCGAAACAACAACTACAGCCCTTGCCGATATCACTACGACTACAAACCTTATCACAACTGCTGAGACCACAGCTGAGGCCACAACCACCACTGCCGCAGCTACTACCACTGGCGAGGAGCCTGAAGCACTTCAATCAATCTACTTGTACGCCAGCGGCAGCGATGACCCCTCCCTGGCATCCACCGACGGCACAGGCTTCTCCGTAATCTCCGACACGTCCAGCTCTGAGATAAAATACATTGCCTTTACCGACGACGTCAGCTCCCCACTGTTCTTCACCTTGAGCGAAAGCACCGGCAAGGTCAAGATCGGCAATGGCCCTCGCGCTGGAAATCTCCTTGGGTACTCTTCATCAGGCGACTACAGCTTCGCGCTTGCTGCCGAGACCACACTTATCGAGGACGGTGGCCTATCTGCTATTGATTGTGATATCGTTGCTGGAAATGGCTTCCAGAGACTTCAGTGCCAGTTCGGAAATAGGGGAAATGCGGACTTTTGGACGTGTGGTTCGAACTTTGTGCTGGTGAGCCCGGGTGTTGACTTTTCCAACAAGTGTCCCCGTGCTGCAATGTCTTACAAGCTGGACTACATTGAGGTAAGGTACATTTAACAAGTAATCGGTTAGACATTCTAGAGATTCAACTGCGATTAATGCGCTATATACATGTCACTTATCTTTATTTTCTCTGTAATCTTTTAATCTGTATTATACAAGGCAATTTACTAGTCGTTTTCTAGTTTCGATATTGACCACCTTGTAATAAAGTATATCTATGAGAGAACTAATAATCACTGTCTTAATAACTGCCAAACCATCTACCACTCAGTCGTCTACTACTCTAACTGCTTCGATGTTCAAAGATCGCTATACTCACTTTCAGCTTGTCTATTATCAGTAAGAAGATGGTTCCCGGCACTCGCTGATTTAAACTCAATGATAATCTCAGGATTGCCCTCAAACACAGCAGGCATCGTATGCACAAAATTCCAATAATTCTGATCGTAAATAGGACTTCCTGAACCTCCATATCGGCCAGCAAATGTGATCTGTGGAACAGGGTTTGTGTTTCCAGAGACATAGATCGAGATGCCCTGAATGTCAGCCCACGACTTGACATCCCTCTTCGCGAGTGATGGAGAGACGATGAAAGTGAAAACAGAACTACTGGTACCCTTTGGATAGGTCACTTTTAGTTTGTTGGGCGAGACTTGCATCAGGACATGAGCCTCAGAAGGACGAAGCTGTATTCTGTTAGTGAAATGTGGGTTAAGTTTTGATCTGTATCAACTTACACTAAGCCACCCGATGTTATCATTTCCATAAGCCCAATGAGCAACAGCGGGATGGAACTGTCCCTTGTTGTTAGAGGGTCCGTTTGCGCTCTTTGTTCGATACGACTGGGCTCCGATCATCAGGGACTCGCTGAGCCACGCCGTGATATTGCGGGTATCAAGATCGTAGGGTGGATAGTAGGCCTTTCCGTTGTATGTCTTCTCTCCATCGAGAGTCTTCAGTGACTCTTTCACATCATCTGAAAGCAATGAGTTGTGGAATTCCGAGTGAACGGCAATAAGTGGTGCCCAAGCCCAATCACGGGCATGGCTCATAACCTCTGGGTACTGCCATACACCTGCCTCCTTCCTCCCAATGATGGGTGCTAGAAAGTGCGATAGGATACCAAGAGACTTAGTCATGTCGAGTGAGTAAGAACGGTCCCATGGACCAGCGAGATTGCGCATCTTGGGATTCCAGAGTTGTGAGGTGTAATTCCAGACACCGCGCAGAAGATCAGGGCCTCTTTTGGAAAGAATGCTATCCTCATGAGCATACTTACACCATAGCGTAAGACCAAAGAGGGAAATGCCGGTGTATGTAGCTGAGTTGAACTCAGAAAGTGTGTCGTGCATGTCGAAGAGGTCGATAATCTCCTTCGCATAATCCTCTCCGGCTTGTGTCATATTATCGTCGCCTATCTGGCGGCCAGTCCAACTCGTGCCAATTGCACGCATGATTGCGGGATTGCTGTAAGATGGATAGAGGTTGTCCCCGTTAATGCCGCCATGCCGGTAGGAGTCGCCGATGCTGCAGTTATGAAGACTCTCGAGCATAAGCGCCTTCAGATCACCAGACAACAGGTCTCCAAACTCTTCATATATCGTGATAAAGCTGAGACCGACGAACCCTCGCCAGTTGGGGTCCCATGAACCGTACGCACGAGCGGGGTACCATGACGTTCCAACAGTCGGCTCCTCTGGCTCTCGCGTATAGTCGCCGTACCACAAGTCTTTGGGGTTCTTATGTTGGTCCTTGATGATGTATTTGATGATACCCTCAGCCTTTGAGGCGTCACCGTCGCCATTTCGTGCAAGAAGGCCGACTGCATACCAAGTAGAGGCCAGTGTCTCGTGGTTCATAGCCGCCTTGGATTCAAGGTCATATAGCTGGGAGATCTTTGGGTCGTAGAATTTGTCCATCCACGCCGTTGAGTCTTCCACCATTGCTTTCGCCTCTCCGGATAGCGCCCATGACTGTGCACAGTGCAGGGTCAGGACTCCGAAGAGCCCGCTAGAGATCTTCATGTTGGTTTGGATTATTGGAAAGGGTTAAAATGTCTTTTTCGTCTAATATTGTTAAGAAGGTGACTGATTCCAGTGGGGGAACTTAGCTTCTATAATATGATGAGAGAAAAGTGAGTTGAACTATCACAAAAGATAGAGGCATATAGTGCATATTTATATGACTCATCTCCCCGATTGAATTCGATATACATCTTGTAATTCTGTATCATCGTCCCCTGATCTAAATTCATTCGCACAAAGCAAAACCAGCTGCTATTCCTTTCACATGAGCCACCAAGGGGTTGCTGTTCGTCGTTGGAGAAGAAGTGGTACATGCAGGAAGAAATGCGATCATGAGGCTTTTACTTGCATGACCCATATACTCAATTTCGATCCCTGAGATACTGCAACTTCAAGCAAGGCCTCTTTTTTATGGATAAATTATAATTGGCAGTTGCACCCTCCAACTATCGTTTCCGTCGTTATTTCTGACGTTTATCGTAACTCATGATACGATGTGGTAGATGCAGTTGTTGGTCGAAGTGCAAGGAACATTTCTTCATTCCCATAAACAACCATGTCTTGTGATACCGGGACTGACCCTGACTGTAACCCTGCAGCGCGTGGCGATTGGCAGCAGGCACCTTTCTCCTGCACAGTGATGTCCGCTGATGTAAAATCTGATGGCTGACGTATAGCAGGGTGGTATTTGGTTCATGTTGCATTTCTTAGATGCCTAGACGTTGGTTATTTCTCCTATTCGCCAGATATACCATATCATCCTTCATATCCAGCAAAAGTCCGTCACCTGGTAGAATGTTTCAATTGGCGGGGCCTCTTACTGGTGTGTGGCAACTGAAAGAGGCACAGTTGGTTGTCGGGGTTGACGATCTTTGTTTCTTTTAGCCTAAAACTCCAGTCATGGCGTGGAATTGCCATACCCAATTACAACTTGACATGACTCGTGGTTGGCTCCTCTACGATTGAGTTGCACAAGGCACATTTCAACGCTGATCCTCCAGACAGTTAAATAACACAGGCCATGTCACATGATCTCATCTTTCCCTGCGCTTGACATGTGCTGTCTTCAATGTAGATTTCAGGATAGCAGAGGAAACAATGGCTGGTGCGCCGCAACTTAGCTGGTATCAAGCCTCACCAAGTCCTTTGGCGCGTCTTCGTAGAAAACCCATAGGTACATTCTTGGACTGTTGCTGGGTAGTTTGCATCGTCAATTCCCCCGTTCATAGGGTATTAAAGTCCAATCTATCGTGAAATGGCAGTCTGGGTCACATTTTGTTTCGCTATGATCAAGGGTTGTACTGCAACCATATTCACCTATTTGCATTATTGGAACTGATTGCTAGCGTTTTGTCCATCGATTCATCGCCACCATTGTCTCAAGAATATATCTTGACAGTATTGTCTAGGGTTGGTTCATTTCGAGTTAAATTTCACTTCAAGATTATTCCTCAATCTAATACAGATCCAATAAGGTACCAGAAAGGTTAGCTGATAGAGGCATAATAGACGAAATTTTGAAGTCAGTTTATGATATTTAGACGATATGCTTAGGTCGTTTATTTTTATACTCTAAAGCTTAGAGGCTAATGTTTCTGCTACCTACTAGGGTTCATCTTAGTATCTGTACAGATGAAGCTGAATCTTGATCCATTGTCCCACAAGATAAGGTTGATACCCTAGACTTATCGTAGAGTATAAAACGTGCTCAATCCTTCTCAACAGCTGCGTTAAGACCAGGGTCTGTCCTATCACGAACCCTGTCATTACGAATTTCCAACAACCCAGCCAGTATCTATATGCACTCGGCCTCTCGAGGTGGGACTGACTGTGGAGTGTGGAATTTGCTCAATTCTTCTCAACTCGCTATATCAGGCTAGAAATGCGATGCGGTCCCTGTGCATCATTCTTGGCTACTCAACACGATACTAAAACTGGGTAATTTTCCGCGTTCTTTTGATCGACTGATAAGAGCCCAGATCTAATGCTACGAAAACGGCTACATGGTTTCTAATAAGCGAACCATCTTGATGGTAAGCCAAGGAAAAACGTTGCAGTGTTTCGATTGCCAACATGCTCATTTACTCTCACACTCCACTTATCTTGGCCAAGAAGCTTTTCTTTTATACATAAGGCCCCTGATGGAATGCTACAGTCTTATTTTCACACTCTCTCAACTCTACCGAGCCAGTTGCCAGTCTCTCAATCACCATTGGCATCACTGATCGTTCAGCATGGTTTCTCACGGGAGTTCTCTCGGCGCTCGCCATATCCAGAACATGAGCGAAGCTAGCATACTTGAACCCCATTGGGGTTATGCAGACCGTGCTCTTCCATGTGTGAAAGACGTCAAGACCTGCCAGTACCTCGATCTCGTCTATTCCGGCCACGACTTTAGCATGCTCTTCGTCGGAATCTTCTGGGCAATGGCAGTTGGTGTCCTATTGATCTGGGCTTTTAGCCGCAAGATTTTCTCTTCTCCAAGAGCAGATGAGTTCATCATCGTGGATAACGAGAAGACAGCTACCTCGACAACAAACCAACGCACACGGGTAAAAAGGGCCATCGCATCTTTTTTCCGTTCCTACCTCTTACCAGATTCGATACGTATTATCTTTGGTCGCACCACACGTTTACAGGTCACTCTGTTGGCGATCTTGACAGCCTATATGATCATAGTCAGCTTTGCTGGTCTCAGCTACCGAATCTGGGTTGTTGCTATACCGGACATGGAGGGTGTCCACACCACCAGAACAACACTTGGCCCTTGGTCGAATCGAATCGGTGTCCTCGCCTACGCGCTTACACCTCTCACTGTCATGTTGGCTAGCCGCGAATCAATCCTAAGTCTATTGACTGGCGTTCCTTACCAAAGCTTCAACTTTCTGCATCGATGGCTCGGATACATTATCCTTGCCCAGGCCCTACTCCACACCGTCGGATGGATCGTCATTGAGACGAAGCTCTATGCTCCACAACCAGCTGCCGCCCTGCAATTGATCACGGAGCTTTACATGATCTGGGGAATCGTCGCAACGCTGCTGATACTACTCCTTTTTGTACTCAGTTTGCCAGTTGTGATCCGTCGAACAGGCTACGAATTCTTCCGAAAGGCTCACTATGTACTGGCAATGGTCTATATTGGCGCGTGCTATGCGCATTGGGACAAGCTGTCTTGTTTCCTTTACTCATCCCTACTTATCTGGTTTATCGACCGAGCTCTGCGACTAATCAGGAGTGGATTGATTCATTATCAATATATGGATGACGGTTCTGTCGGCTTTAAGAGCATCAATGCGACCATGAAATATTTTCCGGATTCCGACAATGGCGATGTCCTCCGGCTAGATTTCACGCACTCCCAGGATCCTTGGAATATTGGTCAACACTTTTACCTCTGTTTTACTGAATGCAGTATTTGGCAATCGCATCCTTTCACTCCACTGAGCCTTCCAGTGGTGCAGGATGGAGTTGTCAAACATTCTTACATCCTACGCGCAAAGCAGGGCGAGACAAAGAAGCTCGCACAGTTGGCACAGAAACGAGCAGCCGAGAACGGACCGTCAGTGACACCCGTCATTCTTTCCGGATCCTACGGGGAATCCATTGTAGAGGATTTGACACCGGAGACAAACATCCTTTGCGTCGCGGGTGGTACTGGCATCACTTACGTTTTACCTGTTCTTCTGAGTCTGATCTCCCAGCGATCATCGTCTCTACGCAAGGTTCAACTAATCTGGGCTGTCAGAAAGGAGTCAGACAAGCAGTGGGTTCAAGACGAGCTAGAATCGATTTACGAAGCCAGTGAGTCACATGGTATTGAAGTGCATGTGTATGTTACTCGCGAGACGGGTTATTCAACAATCACACGCGATACTGTTCAAGACGACAAAGCAGCAGATGTTGGCACATCTGCGTCGGCACCCTCAGAATCGGACGAAGTGAGGAGTGACGTTGACAGAAACTTCAAAACCTCTCATCCAGACTTGAGGAAGATGATTCCTAGCTTTGTGGAGGATACTGTCAGAGGACCAACCACAGTTTTTGCAAGCGGGCCAGGCAGTATGATTAGTGACTTGCGTTCTGCCGTGGCTGCTTGTAACTCTGGTGCTCAAGTGTGGAAGGGTAACGACCGTTTCGATGTGTCTTTGATATGCGACAATAGATTAGAGTAGCTTTCGTCCTTATTTACTTTGCGCCTAGATCTCATAAACCATTGCTATCAAGCAGTGATCATCACATCCCCAATCCTTCAAGTATCTTTGTTGTAACAGTAGGATCTGCTCGTAACCTCACATCAGTATCCAGATGCAAAACCTTGGACTTAATCGCCCCATTTGTTTACGAACCAAGATTGGTACAGGTATCAAAATCTACATGGCGTTATCAATTTTCCCCATTGAATTTCTGTTCTAAATACAGTGAAAACTGGTAAGAATGTCATCACAAAATTCTTCACCCTCTACAATTTGCGTGCCTCTCAGATTATGACCAGTAAATGAACCCTACAGCCTATCTATAATGCTTGTTATAATCTTGTGAATAGGGCATCTCACCCCGCCTTAACTGGGAAAGGCAAGTAGCTAAGATACGACAAAACCCCCTCCAAGCAATTTGAGAGGAGAATGTCTTTTCAACATCTCGAAGGAAGCGAACACAATGATCAGAACCATCAAGCAGTCCGACTCCAGTTAAATGAACCAAACTCTCCGTGTCGTTATTAATCCACCGTTCAACGTCTGACCTCTCGTTAAGCTGGTCAAGGCGGACAATCGGAGGACGAGCAGGCGCATGTGAATCTGTAGAACCCTCAGAAGTCGAAGATCGTGCTTCGCTATAAGAGTATATGTAACCCATGGCTGAGATAAGGCCTAGTGCGTCGTAGCACATGAGTCGTTGTGAGTTCCGGGTTGTCTTGAATATGCAAAGCGCATGCCATAAAGCCTTTCGCGCCTTGGAACTATTATTCTGGAAAAAGTCTATGAGACGCATCTTCGACTCCAGCATCTGTTCCTAGTTTGCCTGCCATCCAGTGGCGAAATGGAGTGTTTCCAGTGGTACCGGTATCAGTCGTAGAATCGCAATACAATGGAATATCGTATCTCCCCCAGTCGTCGATTATTGCGTCTAATTGAGGGTTCAGGCTCCTCGTATCAAGTTTCTCAAAAGCCCTTTGAGCATCAGTACTTGACTTTGAGACAAAGTATGATGTAAATGAAGACCGTAGAATCTTGGATGTAAGAAGTTGGTGAGAAATATCCCTCTCATCGAGATACAGTTCCAGGAGAGCGACCTTGCAAGGGAAAGGATCTTTAGCAGACAGCCCATTAGAGCGACTATGACGACAACCTTGTCCACTGACGGCGGGTTGCGCCTCTACGCAAGTCTCCAGTTTGGACTTCCAATCAAGAGCATTTCGAGCCTTCCACGCCCTTTCATCGCAAGGTAGCTGTTTTGTAGCGTCACGAAGGTTGATGGCCAAAGGCATGAACAGAAAGATATGTCCGAGGCATTCCAGGAGTCGAACACACGTAACCAGGCGTATCTCACTTTCAGTAGTTAGCCACGCTTGCCAGGCACCTTCAGTGCCAATATCAGGTTGACTTTGGTGTCTTCGTTTATTCGCCCTGCTAAGCAAGTCCCAGCATACAGTTGAAAGACTGCTTCGCTTGTGTTTTAGTACGACTTTGTCTCTGTGGGAATTAGAAAACATCCACAGAACATGCAACAGAAAAACACTCTGAACTGTAGCAGTTTCGACTTGTGTTATGTGATTAGACAGCTGGGAATGGAAGTTCAGCAGCTGTGTATCATAGAGACGCGGTATGACTTACAGTCTGTTCGACAGCTCGAGCGAGCAGATCAGAAAGTACAAGATTATATTCTTCCGCACCTGGGATCTCGGAGTAATGGCTACCAACGGCTGCTACGGCTAACAGTAGAATCCATGGCAGGCCAGGGTCTTCTAAGCGAGACGGGTGCAGAAAGAGAAACTGCACATCGAAGTACTCAAAGTAAAGCTCCACAAAGGCATGGAGGATGTCATGAGGTATGGCTTCCGTGAAGTTGTCGCGCTGTTGTGTCTTGTAGAAATCATTCAACCCTTCGATAGCTTGTTGCGGAATATCATGTATGTGTCCAAAAAGCTCAGCCCTAGCCATTTGAATGCTGATATCTTGGGACTTGGGAAAGGGAAGGCATGGCTTTGTGTAACTGGAGCATATATGTTCGGGATTTATATAGGTCTGAAGATCAGGATGGTTATCTATTGTCGTCGGTGATTGAATGGCCGGAGCTGATGCTATGGCAAGGTGAGTAGCAGGTGAAGCTGTGTTCTCAACTACCATCGGGGATTTATCCATCAGGTCTGGCAGGCCAGGAAAGCCTGTCAACCCAATATTACCAAATCCTTCTCTCCCAGGCCGTGGTCAGCTCCTTGGGGTCCGGTGCTGTCTTTACCGCATCCCTCACCTCGACGACATCATGGTTCAAAAAAGGCGGGGAACTGTCTTTGGTATCGTCAACTCAGGATCATCAACTGGTGGCATCATCTTGCCGATCATGTTATCTCGTCTATTCAAGCTTATCGGCTTTGGGTAGACTATGCGAGCAGTAGGCTTCCTATTCCTGGCTCTCATGACAATCTCATGTCTTCTGATCAAGGCGAATGGTATTCCAAAGCCTCGCCCCTTCAAAATCTCCGACTACCAGCGCTGCTTTGAAGAGCATGTCATGGTTTTGACAATGACTGGCGGCTTCTTGTTCTTCTGGGGCATGTTTCTTCCGTTGAACTACATCATCATACAGGCAATGTCGAGTGGAATTTCGCCCGATCTCGTTCCATATCTCTTGCCTCTGATTAACGGTATCAGTCTGATTGGCCGTTTGACAGGAGGCGCACTTGCGGATGCCATCGGCCAGTTCAACTGTATGTTGCTGATCACCTCCTTTACTGGAATCTGACTCTCGTCCTTTGGATACCGGGCAGTCAAAGCAAGGCAGCTATCATCACATACGCGATTGCGTTTGGTTACGGCTCAGGTGGCTACGTCTCCGTCTTTCCCGGGTGCGTTGCGCAGATCAGCCCAATCGAGGAGATTGGTACAAGGATTGGACTTGCTGCGCTAGTCAATTCCTTTGGGGCTTTGACCGGAAGTCCACTGGGCGGTGCATTGATCTCTGATAAGGGTGGAAGTGGAAATAGCTTCATTGGGTTGCAACTGTTTTGCGGTTGCACCATGATCGCTTCAGTGTTTGCATATGGAGCTGCACGTTGGTCTCTGGAGGGTTTCAGGTGGACAAAGGTGTAGCTCATAGCATGTTTATTGAGTAGACAGGCGGGTTGCATAAGAACCAATACTAAATCAGTGGTTAACATAAATATTAGCCTAAATCACTCTTAGTGTTTATGTAACCTAAGAGTGGTCTAATAATTTCGTCTAGATTGCTTCAAGTCCCTTTATTTTGCTACCAGCCTGGGAGACTACTTTGTAACATTGCTCAATGCTAAAATTAAAACTAAGATACGCGGAAAACGAACTGCCCTCCACAGTAATGGGAATACGCAATGGCTACTAACTGAGTTCAGGAGCTTCGTCCTTCGGTTGCCAACCAAATAACCCAAGACACTTGACACCAATACCGAGCACGAAGAGAACTACTCGTAGACCCAACATTATTGCTTTTCCAGTCACGCTATCAAGGTCTGGTAACTATGATCGTATTAGCTTGGTGTCGCAGTACAGAAAAAATAACATTAATCATTCATACCTGCTGATTGGTACTCTTTTTGACCCAGTCAAAGGCCCTTGGAATCATGGATTTCTCGTAAACCGCCAGCTGCTGTTTCACTTGATCGTCTGTGACATTTCCATACGAATTCTTCATCCTAGCAAGCTCCAGCAATGGCTCGAGTGCATCAGCCGTATCATGGATAGCATTGTTTGCACCCATGCCTCTTGTTGGAAGCATCGGATGAATAGAATCACCTATCAGCCAAACTCGTGAGTTTGCAATAGTAGGGTCCGACTTGTTCTCATCCTTGGCCAGAAGTCGTTGTCTCCAGTCAACGGGAGTATCACTGTTGGCATATCTCCAAGGTGTGGTCAAGATGGCTGTTTCGTCAACTGCATCCACGATTTTGAGACAATCATGATGGAATCCAGCCTCGATGAGCTTCTCTCTCATTAACCCTTTTTTGTCTTTGACTTGGTCCAATGTAGCTGATTCAGGTCCCGTTGTCCACGACACGCCCAGGAACAGTGATGCCTCTTCCTCGCCGTTTTCCCCAGGCTTCCCAGTAGCGTGTTTAGAACTGGGAGATTTCGAGGTAAAGCTATCGGGAAGATATACAGCAGAGAATATCATGGCCTTGGAGTTGGCTGTATAGATGGTGCCCTTTTCCACAAGCTGATGTGGCAGTGTCTCGAGTACAGGCCATGATAGATGGCATTTGCCCAAAAACCCTCCATGTCCAGGCTTAACGTCGGTGATGATGTTGTTGAGTCCAATTTGCTTGTTGACACGGCTTCCGCTTCCCTCGGCTGCTATGAGCACGTCGCAATCATGATGAGATCCATCATCAAAATGGACTCTGACGCTGCTCTGTCCGGGGGCTTTACCTTTTAAAACCTCATAACGGACATATTTCTTTCCATATTCTATAACTCCTCTCTCTTGGAGTGGTTTCTGGAGGAAATCCCTAAGACGCACTCGCGCAACCGGGGCGCTCTTTTCATATAGGGGGGCTTTGCTCAAATCGACCAGGACTTTCAAGTCAGAGGGGCTGAAGATGCAAGGCGCTGACGACACGACACCACCAGACTTGCCAAACAAGGGGAGAAGAGATGCAAATTGTTCTTTCGTCAAACAAGCCCTGAAGCCGGCCAAGGCGTATGCTCCCAGACGGATTTGGTAGCCTCCTCGCTCTGAGCCTGCTTCGTCGCGTTCGAAGACTGAGACATCGATTTGGTTGTTAGATTTGTTGATTAGACCGTTTGCCAGACATGCGCCGGCAAGACCGCCGCCGATGATGGTGACTTTGAGAGGTGCCATTTGGTGAGAAATCGATATAGTAAAATGTTTGCAGAGGATAAGAAGAATAGTTTATAAGTGGTATACACAACATACGACTGAAACGCTCTCTTAGATAGTGGATTTGAAGAATAATATATCAGATGATAACGCCAGTCTTCTATCCCCCTTTTACTCAAGACAAGTCAGATTATTTGAGTTGATCTCCATTCTCCCCATTACCGTGTCGTTGGCTTCCGTGCAGGCTTGTCGCAGATAATCGGGAACTGGGAAGAGGCTAGACAATAATAGCAGTGCTTTCTTGTGCCACAAATCCGCGAAGACTGATCTGATATTTCTCTCAAGCATCGGATCGGGTCCGGCTTTTATAGAACCCCTCTTCCGGAATGTCGATCGACAGTCCAAATACAGTTAGTACCCCGTCGGCCCCGTCGCTTTCTCTCCTGACTAATGAATGTGGCATTGAAAGTTGGCAGGGCATCAGAGAGTTTGACCGCTGGGAACATAAGAGACAAAATTATGCGGCTTAAACTTGGCTTCTTAGGGTACTTTCTTGTCCATGTACCCTGGGAATCGGGATGGCAAGTTTCCTGTTTCTACTGCCCACTCAGCCACTAGAGTTTTGTACTTTCGGGAATTGTCAAAGCCCATCGCGTACCTGATGCGCTAGCAGGGACTGGGGTTTATGCGTTTTCAAGGATGCTGGAGTATCGAATATTTCCACAAAATTGAACGATTAGAACTGACTGGACAAGGCATGCCTCCAGATCTTGTCGTATCAATCACTTTTGTATAGTGTCTAGATAAATAGAAGAGAAACTAATAAAAGCTACTGTTAATTTATTTAAGCTATTGGAGAATTATCCCACGTAGAAGTCCCTCATCTGTATCCCGCCATGAGAGCATGCCGTCGTTCTCTAATTTTATTGAAATGTATGATGGTCATTAACAAGCAAAGACAGACCAAAGAGTCATCCTTGTGGACCATTGATAAGTTTTTAAACCCCAGCGTATACATAATGAAAGTAAGCGTTTGTATGGAATGGTGCGTATTCTCAAATGAATCTGGTGAGATTTGTTAAAGTGACGGTTGTGAGCGTCACAATGGAGAGCAATAGGGTAGCATCGTTGTCAACGGTTGTGCCACAGCATATTTGAATCAGACTCGACGCCACACGAACTCAGTTGTGGCTGGACCGAGTCATGCTTACTGGTTAAGCGAACGAACGACGACTCGGTCCGTGCCGCTTTGTGTCAGATTGTCAGATTGTCAGCCCCAGCCTCATTCTGGTTTTTTTTTCTAGATATGGGAAATCCAACTGGGAAGAATCACAAATTGAGACCTCGATGTCTCAAAGTAGAGCTATCGTGAAGAGTATTGCTCATGCATCCGTCGACCAAGCCCAATTGAGCATCAAACACAACCCCTCCTTAGCCTTTTCACCTCACCCCTGAAGCGAACGCGCTTACGCTTAACATAATCCCTCAGGACTGGCTGACATCCTTCGCGTACAACATGAGGCGATCGGCACCAAAGTCCTTTTCTGGATCGCCCCAGGAGTACCAAAGCATCGGTCTCACCCGCTTTGAAGATCAACCCAACATTGCTCCATCACCTGGCAGAGAGGGCTCTTATCTTTCACCCCGGTCTGAATTCGATTCACCTCATGTGGACCCATTCAGCCCTAATTTGCATGACCCTTTCACCCCAGGAGGTAGAGAACATAGTCAGGTCGATCTGCTGGCCGCTGACCGGACACATCACTTGTCCGCTGGACTCGGTGTCTACCACCAGCTTGGTCCCCCAGCACAACCTCCGAAAGGTCCATGGTGGGAGAGGCTTGTAAAGAATAAGTGGTCCATGGTAGCATGTCTCGTTCTTGGGGCTGCAGCTGCCGTGGGCCATCATATTCTCTACAGCCATCTCCACAATCGCATAGCTACAAACCAGCAATGGTGGCTCCGACTGGGTCAATTTCTGGCCTTTATTGCAAAAGCTAGTTTCGTTGTTGCTGTTTTAACAGCTCATCAGCAGGTCGCTTGGAGTGCTGTCAGCCAAAATAGCTATACTGTCCATGCTATCGACTCTCTTTTCGGCGCGGCCCACAATGCTTTCGAACTCTTTAACAGAGAGGCATGGAAGAAGTCGGCATTCGCTATGGTTCTTGCTATATACATCTGGATGTCACCTGCTGTAGTCATTTTTACTTCGGCAACACTCAGTGTAGTAACAGATACGAGAGCCGAACATGGAAATTGTCCATCCGTCCGAACCCTCAACTTCAGCAATGACGCCAAGAAAAGCTGGGACGACGATAAAAGAGCTAAGAACGAGACCATGCGTGGAATCTCACTGTCAATGTTCAATCAAGTTATAGCAGACAGGAACTCTCCCTATCATTTCGACTACTGGCTCCAGTCCGCACCGCCGCTTGATTCCATCGCGTCAAGGGTCTTGGCCGGAGGACAACCGATCCAGAGAGATGAAGTGGCTGATGAGATCTGTGGAGAAGACTGGGACTGCTCTACCACGATTAGCTTTCTTGGACCCGGATACAAATGCGAGCAACTGGCCAAAGGCACCAACTCAACAATGAAAAGCTTCAAAGATTACAAGACACCTTTTAATCTTACCGAGATGTTGCCCGTCGGAAATGCGAGCTTGTATGTCGTTGCGGATTTGGGGGAATACAAGGTGAATCAGATCAAAGTCGATGAGAACAACAAACCAGTGGTGAAGCCCCCATTTCCCAAAAACTTGGGTGCTTTGAGAACAGAGCCAGTACTGTGGATGGGCTACGTTGAGGTGGATAACATAGACGAAGCGCATGCAAAGAATCGAAGTATGAAGGGCTGGAACACTGACTATACCCCAGTCATCACTGCCTGCGAGCATTGGGAAATCAAGTATACCGTCAACCTGAATTATACAGGTGGTCGCCAATCATACAAAGTCACCAATCGAGATTACAAACAAAAGGTCATCAACACAACATATATCGACGAGTCCTCCGTCAATGACGGAACCCTCGACCCGATATTTGCTGAGCCTGAGGAGAACTATGTCTTCCCAAAGGACTGGCCATACTACCGCAAAATAACATCGTACCACTCTCTGGGAAAGAAGATCCGCGATCTTCTCCAAGGGTCGATCCAGCTGCCAGGACCAATTGCACACTCATCAATCACAACTTCGAAGTTGGTCGCCCGTCCTGAGTCTTTACCCGTCCCTAATTTTGAGGACGCCTTACAAAAGCTCTACGAGGACCTACTCATATCCCTTCTCTCAGACCCATTGCTTCTCGCTGTTGCATGGGCTTCGCACCCGAACGAGCTCTCGGGCCGGGGTCCGGGTGGACCTGATACAGAATACCCATGCATTCGTATGCGCACCGGCAGCTACTTCTTTTACAACTGGGGTGTCCTTGTAGTTGTTTATGCAGCGTCGTTTCTTGTTGGGGTCATGGGTGTGGCATACGGCCTTGTAGTGATGTGGCAAGATGGAGTGAAAGAACTACGAGAGATGTCGTTTTCCTCGATCGCCAAAACGACACAGAAGATGGACCTGGACCAAAATGAAAATAGAAGGAGCAGAATACGGGCCGTGGAGGAGCGTCCTGGTAGTGGTATATTTGAGTTTAGGGTTGAAGATTATGATCGATGGGGTGGTAGTAAGGTTCCACGGACCAGAGAAACCTGACCTTAGGTCGACACTTAGTTGGCTAGATACTACTATAAAACAGAGGAGTCTGCGTCCTAGCCTTGAAAGAATATGAGAGACAATGGCTACTGAATACTAGAAGCACTGGCCTCTGCTTGAAGGTTAGAGTCGAAGTAGCATAAGCTGGCCTGATGACTTTCTCTATCATCTTTTCAGTGGTGAATTTTCCTAACACCCTGAGGAATAGTTTCATAAACTGGCTAACAGAAGAAAGGGTTATTCTAAACCAAAACCTATCTATCACTTGAATATTATTCTCTACAATGGATAAAACGGGGGTTGAGTAAATTGTATACGCAAAGGTTGATATAGGACGTGATGTCTTTTGAACACGGTGAAATCAAGCGTCCTGGGCAACGATATCAACAGGAGTATAGCTGCTTGGACTACCACTAGAAATGTACAGATAATCGCCATTTCCAGCATCGTACTTGTAGTAAAATTGGTTGTTCAAGCCGCTGCTGGGATCAGAGACACAGGTTATGTCCTCGTCGCCATCACCTGAGCAAGAAGCCTTTGGAGTCGTACAGGCAAGCTTTCCATTGACTATCTCACAGGTCAGATAGTCGTAGACCATGCCGGGGCCAGTGTTTCCATTCTGGCAAAATCCAAAGTAAGCTGGGTCAGAGGGAGATTCGGCTAAGCCGTAGTATGCGCAAACATAAACTCCGGTATCCTTGTCTCTCAATCGGCCAGTATCGGGATCGAGGATGAACGTCCGAATGCGAGGGCTTCCTCTTTCTGGGTTGAATAGCATGATGCTCCCGTCTTGATCAATGCCTTTGATGGGGCTACCGTTCACAGAGCCGCCACCTCCAACTATGGTAAAGGTTGGGGTTGCAATGGGGGCTGTAGTGGTGGATTCTGCGGTTGTTGTTGTTTCGGTCTCGGATGATGCTGTGACGATTGCAACGGTGGTTCCAGAAACGACAGTGGTTGTTTCGGTCTCGGATGTTGGGATGATAGTAGCAGTGGTAGTTTCTGAAGACAGTGTGGTTGCGATGGTCTCGGTAAGCGTTTTGGACGACGCCACCACAGAGGTCTCGCCTGCCGTTGCTGTACCAGACTGCGTTATCGGATCAATTGAAGTCGAAGTCCCCACATCGGTTGCTGAAGAGAGACAAACTATGGTCAGCCAGTTCCGTAACCATGTCCCCTGTTGTAATCATGTCGCAACTTACTCGAAGTTTGAGGCTTACATGGACCAGCAAGCGCAGAGTCCACACCAAAAAGGCCAACACCCAACAGGAAGGCAATAGATCGCATATTGAGCTAGAGTTGGAATGTTCAAACGATTGACTTGGGTAGGCGAGTTGCGACGAGACAAACAAACATAGAGAAAGCAAGGAAAAAGATTGAAAGAGTTACTTATAGGGCCCTTTGTTGAGTAACTACTACAAAGATCATCTAATTTCCCCTGAAGCAATAGTTTGTGACTAACCCCTGGAGAACTTACTGCCTGTAAACGATTGGCTATTGCTAGTATAAAGGCAAAAGTACTTGAGTTAATGGTGCAAGGAATCATCCAGAAATAGGACTAGGTTGCGTTAGCTTAGCGTTTCCTCCAGACGATCGACCGTTAGCCACGATCGGTCATAACATGTCGCGCTACTGCTATCAGTAACTAATTTCATTATTTTAAAGATGGCGTTATGGATACAGCGTCCTTTGTGGTGCTCTGCGTCAGACCAGACATGTGTCGTGAATTCTCTATCAGGGTGCGATTTACTCGTTATTGAGTATTCTGTCTACTATAAAAACAAGATAAATTAACAGAAAATAAGGCGCCCAGTTTGGATCCTTTACCCCGCTTTCAGAGTGTAAGCGAACATCGAAGCGAGACATGAAAAAGCGCAGCAATGCAATGTCTTCATATTATTAGTCAGTGTGGTGGCATAAAAGTGCGCAAGCTGACATTGCTTCCTTTATCGCACTCTCTGTCGATGGCGCCCAGAGCTTATCAACTCTTGTAAATCCAACAACCCAAGTAACAACTCAGATACCACATTTCTCTGCACAAGGGTCGAAGCCCGATTAACAACCGCAGCGGACTTGCTGGTGTCTTGATTGGCACGATGGCTGATATTGACGAGGCTATCGAACATGCGAAAAAGTCGACTGCCGCCGAGCCAACAAACGTCGAATACTTAAAACAACTTGGAAACCTTCTAAATGACAGACATGTTAGCACTGGTATGCTGGTGGATCTTGATGCGTCTATTCTTGCGACCAAGCAAGCTATCGATGCGATAATAAACGACGATATCGATTTGGCAGACTGCTCGAACACCCTCAGTTACCGGCTTCAAGACAGATTTCTAATCACGGAAGATAAAACAGACCTTGAAGAGGCTATGCGAATGGCACAAAAGGCGGTCGAGCTAACGACGACGTTACGGTCTGGTAATGCGAAATACTTGAGTAATCTCGCTGCGTCATTTAAGATCAGGTTCTCGGTTACGGGAGAGCCAAGGGACATGGAAGACGATATTTTCCTGGCAAAAAAGGCCTTTTCTGTGACGGAAAGCAGTGACCTGGAACTACCCAAGTGGCTAAATAATCTTGGAAATCATCTCAGCAACAGATACTTGGTCACAGGTTCCATGGAGGACTTGGAGGAAGCAATCAATTTGAACCGGCGTGTAGTTGTCACGAAATTAGACATCAAACTGCAAGCTCTTTTCTTGAACAACTTGTCGGCCAAGTTAGATCTCAAGGCCGAAGTCACTGGTAATTCGAACACATACGAGGAGGCAATCGAAGTTGCAAAAAAGGCCCTCGCCCTGACGCCAGATGGACATCCAGATCAGGCAAAATGGTTAAATAACCTCGCGACTCATCTGATAGAAAAGTTCGACAGATCGTGGGACTTGAGCGACTTGCAAGATGCCATCAATGCCGCAAGCAAGGCTTCAGATCTGACGCTGAACGGGCCTACCAAGGCTCGATATCTCGAAGTGGTCGCAGGTAGCTTGAATTGCAAATACGAAAACATGGGCCTGTTGACAGATCTAAAAGAAGCTATTCGCTTGACTGAAATGGCTCTTGAAATGCTTCCCACTCACCATTCAAAAAGGCCACAAGTCGCCTCCACCCTTTCAGATCTTCTTAGTAACATGTACCTGCGAAACGACACGATCCAAGACTTGGACAGAGCGATAGAACTGTCCAGAGAGGCTGCTGATGCAAATTCCGATAACATCCCCTACAAAGCAATATATCTCGACAGGCTTGCAATGCAACTGAACCTCAGATCGACAAGATCTCGGACAGACCCTCGCCTTTGGAAGGATTTGGAAGAGTCCATACAACTGGAGAGAATGGCAATTGCCATCGCAGACAAGAATCGCCCAACCTGGTCTTTCAAGAATAACCTACAGTCTATGCTCATCATAAAGTATGACTTGACAAGGGAAAAACTAATACTCGATGAATGTACTAGACTCCAGAGAGAAGTACTCGACGAAATTCCAAAAGACCATCAATACCGATCGGAAATGCTCAACACCCTAGGTTATCGTCTCAGAGATGCAGCAAATAACGATGAAGATCTTGGTAAGGCTTCAGAGTGTTTTCTCGAGGCGTTGCAGACCACGAATGCTCCTACGATAACTCGAGTGAGAGCTGGCTCGGCTCTACTACAGTGTTGTCCCGATAAATAGAAAGCTTACCAAGCTGCGCAAGTCATTATGGGTCTTTTACCTCAGTTGATCACGAGATCACATGAGACCTCGGATAAACAGCACGCTGCGGGCTCGAGAGCTGGTATGACTTGTAGTGCTGCTGCTGCAGCGTTACAAGCAGATAGTCCACTCTTTGAGGCACTACAGGTGCTTGAGCTGGGGCGCGGTGTGCTTGCAAAGTACAGCGAGGAGATGTTGTTCGATCCAGTCAAATTATGTCTTCTATCACCGGAACAATCCAAGGCTTATAGCCAGCTTCGCGATGAATTGCAGGTTTCCAACACTTTCAGCCAAGAGTTATCTCTCCAGGGTCACATTTCGCAGATGAATAAGCGTCACAGTGCGGCCACCGAACTGGAGGAGTTGATCGTTGAGATACGAAAGTTTCCTGGATTTGAAGACCTCTGGACCGCACCGGCGGAGGCAGAAATGTTTGAGGCTGCTAAGTGTGGTCCCGTCGTCGTCATCAATATTAGTGATGGTCGATGCGATGCGATTATCATCACCAAAGATCAAATGCGGTCTTTGGCGCTTTGCAATATTACAAACGACCTCCATCAATTTGCTCGCAAGGGTGACTTTGGCAGCTCAAGAATTCTAGAATGGATGTGGGATAATATCACTAAGCCAATATTGGACGCTCTTGGCTATTCTCAGCCTCCTGATGAGAGTGCATGGCCTCACGTGTGGTGGATACCTACGGACTTGTTGACTCTTTTCCCCCTACACGCTGCAGGGTATCATCGACGAGAGTCATCAGAAACTGTCATTGATAGGGTAGTTTCATCTTACGCATCTTCCATCAGGGCTATCAACCGTGGTCGCCAGAACGAGATTTCAACACGGTCAACTAGCACGATTGTACCGCGAGCGATGCTTGTAGGCATGCAATACACTCCAGAATGCGGACCATTGCCCTTTGCAAACAAAGAAGTGGATATTGTGCAAGAGCTATGCAAGTCACTTGGTCTAGAGACTGTTCGACCTAGTCCACGGAAAGAAGATGTCTCTAAGGGCTTGTTAGACTGCAAAGTATTCCACTTCGCAGGTCATGGCGCCACCGATGAGGAAAATCCTTCCAACAGTCATTTACTCCTGGAAGACTGGAAAGAAGACCGATTTTGCGTCGCTGACTTACAACGAATGAACCTGCGGGAACACGCACCATTTCTCGCGTATCTATCTGCCTGTGGCACTGGACAGATGAAGCGGTACAACCTGGTTGATGAGAGTATCCATTTGATCAGTGCCTACCAGTTGGCTGGCTTTCGTCATGTCATCGGTACGCTGTGGAAGGTGAGTGATCAATGTTGTGTGGATATAGCTAGGGTAACGTATGAGAGCATGATTGATTCAGGGCTGAGTGATCAAGGTGTCAGTTGGGGGCTGCACAGGGCTAGTATTGAGCTTCGTGATAGATGGGTCAAGGGGCAGAAGCGAGAGAGAAGCTCGTTGGAAAGAGCAGTTCGGGTCTTGAGAAATGACGGCAGTAATGTTGCTAGAGACGAAAAATACTGTAATGATGAGAGTGGGAGAGATATCGTGATGATAGAAGACGATGAACCTGAAGTTGGCGAGCAGTTACAGTGGGCACCTTATGTTCATTTTGGGGTATAAACACGAGACTGGCATGAGGGAATATCTATCTTTTTAGAAGCGCCTTTCAATGTCATGCGTCGCTTTCTTCCTGACGCGTTGCACTGAGAAGGCGGGTTACTAAAAAATAGGGACTAAAAGCAGAATAGACAAAATTATTAGTCCACTCTTAGGCTATACATACACTAAGAGTAAATGAATAAAAAAAACTACAATAATGTCAAACCAATATTCGATTTGCAATAATTACGGCTCAATAAACGATCAATCCGGCCATCTCCTAAGAGTTCAATATGACTCAGAATATCTACGACAATGCCGGATTCTTTACCAAATATTCCGCGCTTGACCGATCCATTGAGGGTCTTGATGGCGCACCAGAATGGCCGCGGTTGAGATCTTTGATCCCAAACCTCAAAGGCCTTGACGTTCTTGACCTTGGCTGTGGCTTCAGATGGTTTGCTCGCTGGGCAAGAAACACTGGAGCCAATTCGGTTCGAGCGATCGAGATTTCCACCAATATGCTAAGTCGCGCAAGAGCCATGACCAACGACACAAAGATTACCTATGAACAAGCCGACCTCAACAACGTCAGACTCTCGGAATATGGCACTGAAATCTACGATGTGGTGTTTAGCTCACTGACGCTTCACTACCTTGACAATTTACCCGGGCTCATTCGACAAGTGCAGACTGCTATCAAACCAGGAGGGACATTTGTCTTTTCGATCGAGCACCCCATTTACACAGCGCCTACCAACCCTGAGTTCATCACTGAATCGGTATCAGGACGAGAATATTGGCCACTTGATAGCTATCAGAAGGAAGGTCTTCGGGTGACAGATTGGCTAGCGGAAGGAGTTCAGAAACAGCACAGGACTGTAGCTAGTTATATTAACCTGTTTCTCAAGGCAGGGTTCCAGATAGCGGAATTTGATGAATGGTATCCCACGCCAGAAGAGATGGAAAAATGTGGTTGGCAACGAGTATTGGAAAGACCGGTTTATCTTTTGATTTTGGCTGTGAAGAACTGATTCATGCAGACGCAGAGCGTTGATCTTGGCTATATAAACATTCAAGTCAAGTCAACGAATGTCAAATTGCAGCATGTAAATACCGAAGTTGGATCTCCCAGACCGTGCAAAGTGGTTCAGCAAATTCTGATTTAATACCACAAGTTACAGTGCATCTAGTAATTAGCCATTGCCACTGCGTGCCCATGATAGTGTCGGCTAGCTGCACCTTTTCTTGACCAGGTCACAACACTCCCACGTCCAACCTCAAATACTTTGCCGACGCACGTTTATTATATTGACAACGGTCAAGCAGCAATAGATGATGCATGTCATAATAACTACGGTCATCCTTCCCGCATTACATTATCCCCCCCGCCTTCTCAGCAAACGCGCGGGAAATTGAAGCTCCACCCGAGTGTGATTCACAAACGGAAGCAATCACAACAACCACCACGGATCTCCCTCTAGGCAGCAACAGCACCAGCGCGACTCTCTAGAGATTCTCGTGATCTCCGGCGTGATCTTCTCAACTTTCCCCCTCTTCCATCTTCGTCTGCCTCTGCAGAGATGTTCGCTCACCTGCGCCCTGGCTTGGGAGAATCTTCCCATTCTGAACCAAACATGTTCTCGCACCTCCATTCAAACACGGCCGGCACCGTGCCCGCCAACAACGAGTCGCATCCGCATCTTCAGCTCCTCAACAATGAGCTTCCCAAGACGAAGCTCTCCGGGTCCGTCCCCATCTTCACCGCCGAAGTTCTGGAAGCGATCCCCGAGGACGAAAGGCCGTCCCAATTTGGTCTCCTCGCGCTGGACATTGCGCCTGAGCCCTCACATCTTCTCGATCCAACTGCGAAAATGAGAGCGCGCATCTTCTACAACGTTGCGGATCCAACGAGCACTTTCATCTGCGGAAGTCAAGGCTCCGGCAAGAGCCACACCCTCAGCACCATTCTCGAAAACTGTCTACTCCCGTGTCCCGCCAACCAGCTCCCTCGACCTCTGTGTGGGCTGGTTTTTCACTACGATACTTTCATCTCCGACACTGGAGGTATGCCGTGCGAGGCCGCTTACCTCTCGAGTCACGCGGGTGTGAATGTGCGAGTACTCTGTGCGCCTTCCAACTATTGGAACATAAAGGTGACTTTTACTTACCCCTCATTTTCAACACATTCACTGACTCATTTCACTTTCACAGCGAATCTACAGTGGTCTGCCGAATGTCGCCGTCCAGATGCTCCGAATCAATCAGTCGGACCTCAACACCCAGCGTATGCTTGATTTGATGGCTGTGAGCTCTGTCAAAGGAGGCGGCCTCCCTCTGTATCTTCACGTTGTCAGCCGCATTTTACGCGACATGCGCATCAAGCAACAAGCGAGTGGCTCCGCATTTGACTACGCAACTTTCAAGGCCCTGGTCAACCGCGAGGATCTGAAAGAGGGTCAGATGGTACCGCTACAGCAACGACTGGAAACTCTTGAGAGCTTCATGGTCCCGGGGCAAACCGCTGCCTCGAAGTTCAGAACCGCGGGCCAAGGAATTAGTTGGGCTCTCAAGGTAGGTCCCAATCACATTTTGGAGACATTGTACTCACAGATCAATCAGGCCGGCCAGCTCACCATTGTTGACCTTTCATGCCCCTGTGTCACTGCTGAAGCAGCCTGCTCCCTCTTCAACATCTGTCTGAGTCTCTTCTTGGAACAGAAGAGCACTGTCGGCCGTATCGTTGCTCTCGATGAGGCGCACAAATACATGACGGAGAGTTGCGACAGTCAAACCTTGACGGAATCTCTCCTCTCAGTCATCCGTCTTCAGCGCCACCTTGGAACGAGAGTCATTCTCTCCACGCAAGAGCCGACAATCTCACCCAAGCTCCTCGACCTGTGTTCCACTGTTATTGTGCACCGCTTCACGTCGCCCGCTTGGTTCAATGTCTTGCAGAAGCATCTAGCTGGTGTGGATTCACATGCATTTGATCTCATGGCGCACATCGTTGAATTGAAGACTGGCGAGGCACTCTTGTTCTGTCCCAGCGCTTTGGCCAGTGTATCTGAGAGACATGTTTCGGGGCAGGTCATCTTTCGCCGACTTGCCAACAGTCGTCTGAAAGTTCGTGTCAGGCAGAGAGTCACGGCGGATGGAGGCAAGAGTATTATGGCGAACTGATCAGTTGTCACGAATATGTTTTTGTTGGAGAAGAGAGGAGCGAGAGGGCATTGTGTGCCTCAGCTGGTTCATGGTCATGTTTGGCAATGTCTGTGAGATCATCACCAGAGTATCTTATCACCTGGATTGTTATCTAGCGTTATCGTTGTTCGATCGGCTGTCCGGATATAGCCTAAGCCTCATAGTGTTCGCCGACGTGGGGTAGCCTCAACATGGGTCGGGCCATCGCTTATCTTGGCAATGTCTTCTACCTATCGGGGTTTTATCAATTGAAACAAAAGTGCCTACCATTTCTAGTTCCAACAGCCTAAGGAACGTTTGCCTTCTCTAGACTAGCCTCCAAACTCCCGGACTTCGGGCTATCGGTGAGGATCGTCGAGGTACTGTCGCGGGGCATGGTGTCTGATAAGGTAGTGCAACCCAAATCCACCGGCTAAGCACATCGGCCAAGAATCTGTATGTCTTCCACGCCCTAGCTACCCCATATAAGAGATAAGACTTCTATACCACCCGAAATCCGTAAAGTGCAGACATGCGTTCATTGGGATCCTGGTATATCGGCCACGGAATCGGAGATAAGTGTCTATCATGCTTCGCCTATCAGTTTACTGAGGGTTGATTACTCTGGTCGTCGGTGTCGATAAGACTTATGAGTTATTTACTTGTAGCTGTATATATATCTATGAGAATGAATTAATATGACGGTGTCTAGAAAGTCAATTCATCAGCATCATAATCATCCACGATGAAACATTCCATCGCAAGCCTCGCCTTGAGCGTTGGCAGCTCATTTGCCTCTTCTCTTCCCATCCAGCTCGAGACTCGTGAACCACTCACATCTCACCTTGCCAATATCCATGTCAGGTTCAACAAGCCTACTCAGGGTTCCTTGTCCTTCACATATGGTCCTTGCGACACTGAGTCAATCTCGGAAGCTCACCACACCATCGCTGAGACAGATAGCAAGACTGTTTCTCGGTTGGCCTGGGTTATTCCTACCAACACAAATGATAATGGATGCATATCAGCATGGACAAACGACGAAGCCCTCGTGGGACGCAGTGAGCCACAAAAGCTTCATCGGATAAAACGAAGAGCGCCCCAAAAGCGTGGAAAGGGTAAGTCAATCCATTATGATTCTTTATCCCTGTACTAACATAAAGTCAGACTCGATCCTTATGACTGAGGGGAATGGCTTCGACGTCCTTGGTCCCTGGTTCGATGGTGTGACTCATCTCACCAAGACAGGAACCTCCTTCGTCGACGAAGGCGCTGCAAAGTCAAAGGAAATCGCCATTGTCGGTGCAGGAATGTCCGGACTGATGACTTACCTCGTCCTTTCGCAAGCTGGCATGACCAACATTAGCATCATTGAGGCTGGCCAGCGTCTCGGCGGTCGAGTGCACACAGAGTACCTGTCCGGTGGGCCCTTTGACTACTCTTACCAGGAGATGGGACCCATGCGATTTCCCTCAACTTACACGAGTCCTGAGACCAATGAGACGATGAACATTACGGATCATCAGTTGGTATTTCAGCTCGCTGACGAGATGAATAACCTCAACAAGCACGACAAGAACCTCAGTGTTGACTTCATTCCTTGGATTCAGGCTAGTCCTAATGGTCTCTCTTACAAGAATGAGTTCAAGCTTCCCAACGGTATGCCCCCAACGCTCGCCCAGATTGCCAAGAACGCTTCACTCGGCGCCCCATCCAGCCTTGGACCTGCAGAGAAAGATCTTCAGGCTAAGGTAGACACTTTCATGCCCGGGTCTGATTTTAGTACCCTTATGGCCAAGAACATGTTCAAGGCTCATAAGCAGTGGCTTGAGACTGGCTTGAATGGACTTGGAGGTGATCAATGGTCCGAGTACGCTTTCATGGTCAACTACCTCAAGGGAACCGCCAACAGCACGGATGTTCTGGGTGACTGGTCTGCTGCGACATTCTGGGATACGCTCTATGAAGGCTTGTATTTCTCGGCCGCGAGTTACAAGACTATCGATGGCGGTCTCAACAGACTACCTCTATCTTTCCACCCTCTTGTTGACGACATCACAACCATGGATCGTAAGATCGAACGTGTTCGATACGACGATTCTAATGACAAGGTCATACTCCAGTGGCGAAAGCAGTATAACGATACAGAATTCCAAGATTCTACCTTTGACTACGCCGTCATTGCTGTGCCATTCTCCATCGTCCGACGATGGCGTCTTCCTAGCCTTCCAGCAACCATCTCCAACGCCATCAAGGGTCTCAACTACGGATCCGCCTGCAAAGTGGCCCTTGAATTCTCAGAGCGATTCTGGGAACACTACGAGAACCCCATCATTGGAGGCTGCAGTACCACAAGCGATATTCCCGGCATTGGATCAATCTGCTATCCATCTTACAACATCAACGGAACTGGCCCTGCCACTATCCTTGCTAGTTATCAAAGCGGCGACATGGGTGTCCGATTGGCCAGTATGACTGAGGAGGAACATGTCCAGATGGTGTTTGATGCTATGGTTGATATCCACGGCGAGTTTATCAGGGAGCTGTACACTGGCAAGTTCAACAGAAGGTGCTGGGCATTGGACCCTCTTCAATCTGGTAGCTGGGCCAGTCCAACTGCGGGACAGCATCAGCTTTACATCCCCGAGTACTTCAAGACATACGACAAGGTAAGATCCTCATGACATGTCAACTGTTTCTGACTAACATTCCGCTACAGATGATCTTTGTGGGAGAGCACACATCTTACACTCACGCTTGGATCGCCTCTGCGCTGGACTCTGGAATTCGTGGCGCAGTCCAGCTCCTGCTAGGTATGAATTTACTCGCTGATGTCATGGCTGGTTGCTAACGATTTGACAGAACTTGGCCTTATTGATGAGGCTAAGCAAGCAGTTGACAAGTGGATGGCGAGGTGGATTGAAGTGGTACGTTTCTTTCTATTTCTTACGTTTCTCATTACTAACACTACTCGCTAGTAAATTCATTCAAGGGCAGAGTTGAAGGGTTGCATGATTTATGAGCCAACGCATTATGCATTCTTACCGATCCTAAAGTGCTGTCACTTAAATTCCGAGTTTGTACAACTACATATGGGTTTGTCTACATCTCGTGTTAACGACATCGAGAAGGTCTCTTGCTCAGCTAAACAATAATATATAGAGAATAAGATATAAATATTCTATCTTAAATTTAGTATCTTTAGCCCTTACTTCCTATCGTAGAAATCCTAAGCAGTATGCCTTATTCTATCCTCTTTACCTTACCTCAAGTCTATAATTGCCTTCACAGCCAACTAGTGATACAACAGGTCTTGTCTTCCACATATTGTTAATATCTGAAGGAGGAAATAGGGATCCTCCAATTGCAAAAACACCAGAGATAAAGTATATTCTTGCATCAGGATCTTCTGTTATCCCAGGCCTCAGGTGATGCCTTATACAAGATATAGATGTCCTGGGTGACATTAAATTCGTATTGGCATCTGCGTCCAATATGAAGACATGGCTCTCTCTTTGGCTTGGAACCCGAGATCCCGACCCCGAGCTCATATTCACGATACCGCCAGCTCCGGTTTTGGTCACGATCATGGCGGTGGCCTCTTCTTGGAAGAAACCCTCCTCTTGCGACTCTAGAACTTCAGGGGCAAAGTGAGGCACAGGATATCCCTTGGCTGTTAGGGAGGGTATTGCGAAGCCTGCGTCTACCAGTGTCACTGCATCCGCAAGCAAGCTGGCCCTGGCACTTGGTGACCACCAGACACAATGAAGGCGAATGTGCCATCCCGGAAAATGATGTGCGAGCGGCACTAACGTAGTTTCAATCTCCAAATCCAGTGCTTTCCAAGGTTTCCATGTGCATGTCAACCCTTGCACACTGCAATCCTTTACGGAGATGGTCTCAAGCCTAGTATCGCTTAGATTCCTGCCACGAGCTTGCCATGTCTGCCCGCCGTCAATGCTAATGGAAAGCGTACTGTCGGGTGCAGATTGACTCAGTGTGGTCCCTGATGGGACACTGAAGCCGAAAGACGAGGAGTAGGCAAACTTTGAGTATTTTGCGTTGTTTCCCTTATGTGGCCACGCTGTCATCTGCCCAGAAGACAGCAAGTAATGATGCTCAGGGGTGCTGTTGATAATTTGCCGCGGTGGCCATAGCAGCTGGCAAGTTTTAAGTGTCCCTGGACTTTGCTGAAGGGGATGTGGTAATTCTTGACATTGCCAGAACTCATGGTCCTTAGGCAACATCAGAGCAATGCAGCTCTTCAAACACCAATAAACAGACTGGGGCGAGTTATAATTCTCGGCAAGATACATGTTGGGGTAGGTGAATCCAATGTTTAGAATGCCATCCGAGTTGAACATGTCTCCATGACGCGTCCACCAACGTAGATGGCGTAAAAGCATCCCTTTAAGAGTACCGATGCTATCCATAGGCGGAGGTAGGTTAACTCCCGCGACTGCTGCAGCGCTCCAGAACGCGGCAAAGGCAAACCGATATGTCTGACTGCGGCCAAAAGGAATTGCAGCCCCTGATCAATTTCATATTAGTTGGGTAGGGGATAGAACCTGATAGCACTCACCATCAACGTCGAAATATCTCCAATAGTGTAAGGAAAACTGTTTTGCCTGTTCTCTATATTTTTCTACACGCTCTTGGTCCCCCTCGACGAACCGAACATATAGAAGTTGCAAAAACTGAATTGCAAAGCTACCAGAGTAATAGTCAGCCTGTTTTCTATCTTCGGCCCAAAGTCCATCGCTTGACCACCCGCCGCCAATATTGAAGCTATCCAATAAAGCAAGATCCATCTTCATGACGTCGTCTACCTCGCTTCTTGGAACTCCAAAAACTTGTATCAACGTCATGTTGACAAACAGGCGAAACCAGCGCCAATTGTTTGGAGGCATGTCTTTTTTATTGATTTGTCTCAACCATCTGACCAGGTCCGCCTTTGTCTTGTCACTCATTCTGGATAGGAAAGCGTCAGGCGACGACAGTATGGCAATGCAAATCGACTCGGTCTCTACCATTCTCTGGTCAAAATCACCCATGTCGCCCCAATACTCGTCACCGTCAACATCAACTCCAGCCGCTAGACCTTGGCACCACCGGTCCAAGGTGGCTGCATCGTCGAGGATCGCAGAGACTCCCAGCAGAGGTCTACAAAAGCCCTCAATTTGGGCCGCGACGTCGTCGAACCCGGCGCAAGAAGCCGGGTGAATCTTGACGCGTGCGCCGAGACGGGAGCGGTAGCGCTCGATAGGCGATATGAGGGCTTTCACGGCCACGACGAGATCCGCACGTGTGTGCAAAGGATTGTCTGTGAACCCTTTTAAGCCAGTCATGTTGATGAGGGCAACTCGAAACACTATGCTGATTAGGGCGGCTTGCGATGGAAGAGAAGACACAAATTCTGAGTCGAGTCAATTCGAGGCAGTAAGGACTAGCTAGACCTATGTACGTAAATATAGAAAACCGTGCCATTTAATCATCCACTTTAGATGATCAAGCGGGGGCTGCTCGGAGCTCGGAGCAGTTGACGGAGCGTACAACTCCGGCGTTTCGCTCGGGGTGGAGCGTTGGTACAGACCAAGGATTGCAGATCCTAAACATCCTAGGAGAACAGATTGTGACTTTCCATACCAAGTCTATACTTGGTGATGGATGCGCATATTTCGGGCTTCGGCCTATTGATTGGGGATTAGGGCAATGCTCCTCCGAATTGTGCAGAGTATAGTGTTTGTCTCCAGCGACAGCCTCGATTTACCGTGTATATGTAGATGGGGATGGCTATCAATAAGCAACCAGTTAGTGGCTAACAAACTATTCCTAAGAATACATCTAAAGGACAAAGCCAACTTCCCGCTATTCTCGCCCCTCATTTGCTTGGCTATTCTATCAGTTTCTCCTTCAAAATGACTTTTGAAATCACTCCTTGCTCTCAAGAGCGCATGCCTGCGGGGGCCGATATGGAAGACTGCCATGTCATCTCCGGGTCAAGCAAGTCGACAAAAGTTTTGCACGACACTCCTTTATCCCCAGCGGCCGAGATGAAGGCCACTACATACCCCAAAACGACAATTGGTCAAGATTTATCAGAGCTTTTCGCTGAAAACGTGGTCGCAAAGCTTTACAGAACTGCCATCGAACACGCCATTGAATCCAATGACAGCAGAGCACGGGACCTTGACTTCATCCCCGACGCATATCCAGAGGAGGTCCCTCAAGACGGCCCCGAAGCAGGTCGCTATGTACCAAGGGAACCCGACTTTTGGACTTCGGGCTTTTTTCCCGGTTCTCTTTATTGTTTACTTGAGCGATTGGTTCGATACCCGAAGAGTATTCAATTGTCGCCTCGACTTTCCAGCTCCGGAGACTCGGTGGACATTGCCCAGATCCGGTCTGATGTGCAGTCATTATGTCGCTCATGGGCTAAGCCACTCCACGCCATGGCAAGTAGGCAAGATACACATGATCTGGGATTTATGATCATGCCGGCCTTGCAAAGGGACTGGGAACTCACTGGCAATACCAAGAGCTTGGACTCCATACTGCAAGCAGCAGATAGCTTGTCTTCCAGATTTGTCCCTTCAGCCGGCGCTATTCGAAGTTGGGATGAGCGCATACAGAAAAACATTCAGATTACATGCCAGAAAACTAATTGCATTCTGATAATCGATAGCATGTGCAACATGGATCTCTTGTACTATGCCGCGGGTCACTCTCGCAACGGCGAGAGTTTACGTGAAATTGCCACTGCCCACGCCACCACTCTCCTCCGAACGCACCTCCGACCAGAGCCCCCAGTCGTAGCATCTGAAGGTGCCTATCGTGGCCAGTGGTACTCTACATACCATGTCGCCAATCTCGATCCCAAAACCGGTCTCATCAAACAGCATTTCACCGCGCAGGGCTATTCTGACACATCCACCTGGGCTCGTGGCCAGGCATGGGGCATACTCGGCTACGCACAAACATACATGTGGACAAAGGACAGGAAGTTCCTTCAGGCCTCATGTGGCCTAGCAGAGTATTTTCTCTACCAGCTAGAGACCAGTCCCGGCTGTGTGGAGATGAAAGCTGGTCAAGGCATGGTCGACGATTCCACCGGCCGGCACCGTCGTGGACGTTATGTACCACTATGGGACTTTGATGCCCCCATAGAGGATGCGGCTAACCCGACGAGGGACTCCTCTGCTGGGGCAATCGCTGCTAACGGAATGCTGGTCTTGTCTCAAGGCTTGGCCGGCCTTGGCTATGACCATCTCTCCACCAGATTCCGAACCGCCTCTTTGGATATTATGAGGGATCTTGTCAATTTTGCGCTAGCGCCCGAGAAGGCTCAACTTGTGCGAGGCGCAGATGGTCAAGTTGAGGTTAGGGATGTTTCCCCAGGCCATACATTTGCGGGTTTGTTAAAGTATGGGACAGCTAATAACAACGAGAATGCCCTCAGGAGGTATGCAAATCATGGTTTGGTCTATGGCGACTATTATCTCATGGAATATGGAAATAGATTGTTAAGCATGGGTCTTGAATAGACTTTTAGAAAGTGGTAATAAGACAGATTTAAAATAGATTCTCTTATTCTAAACTTTCAGTTCTAAAAAAAGTTATTTTAAATTGCCGTCTTCTCTTTCAGTATGTTATATTTCGTTGTAGAGTTTATTGCTCTTGTTAACCTAGACCAGAAAATAACTTCCGGCGATTGCATGTCTCATGGATAATAAATATAAGACGATGTGAATCTGGGTCGCGTGTGACCTATTGCATTGCTAGACAATTAAGAATTGACATTTCAACTACTTGCAGACAATGATGTCTGGGGTAGGTATCTCACGCATCAAACATTTGCAGGGGTGACATTCCCTTTACCCTCAGTTTCAGTTTGCACTATGCTTTTCTCTCTTTAGTGTTCCCCACCCCCAAAATCACTAGCCTCGGACGCCGGAGTAATCTCTGGTCATAACCCCTCTTCGGACAAGTCACCACTCCGAACTCTGATCTCAGCATTCTCAACTTGTACATGACCTAGGACTGATACTCAGCGCAATTGGCTAGGGCTGGACAGTGCAAAGGATAATAAAACTGCCCTGGACTACGAAAGAGCTTGTTAAGCAGCCAAGACCAGGCATCGACCGGACGGCGGAGTAAATTGCAAAAGACGTTCGCATACGCCCAGCTTCTGATCTATTCAAGCTCCGTCTATGACGATATCCCTGGAGTATGACCAGTCCCAACCCAGGTCACGACCAGCAGGAGTTTGGGGGAGATAACCCGGGAGCCGGAGGAGTTGCATGGTAAGGTTTTCCTTTGTTGATGTCTCGTCTCAAGTCCTGCCGAATCGCGAAGTATGTGAGCTGTAGGGTATGGTACCATTCCGCTGACACCGCCAATTTCAACAGTAATGGTTGTCGTAAGGCTAAACTTCGCTGCTCTAGAGACCGTCCAACATGTTCTCACTGTATTAAGATTGGTGCGTCAAGATATAACTTTCTATATGTTGATAGTTTTATTGACAACTGCGTCAAGAGCAGGAATGTGTGTATGAAACCAGGAGAGCAAAACCAGGTATCAAAGCAGGCGCTATCGAAAATATCCAGAGGCGTCTAGGTGTGTATCAGCTTCGAATTCTCCCAATTTGCCCACTAACATGTTGTCCAAGATACCATCGAGCAGCGCTTGAATCAGGAGCCTTTGAGCTCATCGGCTAGCACCACACGAGACGACTGGCCAGGTGTCGCTGCCGACAGGTTCGACAGTCCTGCAGAAAGTGTTCTCGCCTTACTAGCCAATGAGCTTCCCAAGCTTATTGCGTCTTCTAAACGGAATGCCGGAAGTTCCCAGGCTTCCACGCGAGGTTCTAGCAAAAGGCGTCGCTTGAATAACACAACTAACAGTGAGGGATCTCAATTTACTGGAAGTGATCCGCCTTTGCCGTCATTTGAAGCACTTGAGTCCTACATTGATACCTACTTCACTCATGTCCATCCCTGGATACCCATGCTTAACCAAGATCGGTTTCGCCAACGCGTTGAAGATCCCATAGAATCACCAAAGCTCATGGTTATACTTCAGGCAATTGTCATTGTAGCATCTAGATACCTACCTGATCAACTTGGGCTGAAAGCGATATGGCCAGTGGAAAAAATACGAGAGTGGACTATCTTGAGATCGATGGAAAGCAACACACTGGAAGGTTTGCAGGCCTTGATTATTATAGCTTTCAACGATGTGAGGAGAAAATCTCTGATCCAAGTCCCGGCGCTAACGACGTTTAGATTGGGAATGGAGATGCTGACCGCGCCTGGGCCCTCATTGCATCGCTGAGCCGAACAGTCGAGTTCCTCCAACTCACCATGGACCCCGAGAACGAAGTAGCCCAGCCCATTTGTAGGCCATTCTCATACCTGGGACCAGCCAAGGATTGGGCCGACCAAGAGGAAAGGCGCCGCGTCTTCTGGAATGTTTTCCTACTTGATAGGTTTTGCTCCATTTCCATGGGCTGGAATACGAGTCTGACCTCTATCGATGTTCACCAACGACTCCCATGTGATGGTATTCTGTGGCGCAAACAAGAGCCGGTTCAGACGCCTTATCTCGGCATCTGGGATAAATCGACGGGGGGCTTGGGGAATATGGCAGCAAGTCGCTCTCGTCGCGACATTGAGACGCCTGACCACGTAGATCGGCGAGCTCAGATTGAGCCTGACCCGAATGAAAGCGATGTGTCGCAGATTGGAGCCTTTGCTTACAGCGTGGAGGCCACTGAGTCAATGAGCAGAGTCACGACTTACTTCCTACAGCATCGTTTCAACCCCAACGACCCAGATGCAGTCAACTCCTGGCTTGCGCGATTTAAAGAGCTTGATCTGCGTCTTGTTCAGTGGAAGATGTTCTTACCCAAGAAGTGGAATTCTGGCCTTCTAAGACGGGCCTCACAAATGGACCCCAACCTCACACTAGCCCACGTTATCCATAATGTATCTACAATTCTACTTCACCAAATCATCGCATGGCCTCCACCTTCATGGCCGTTTAGAAAACGGTTGCCTAGCGTCTGGAGCGCCGATACATGTTGCTCTGCTGGTGTCGAGATATCAACAATTGCTCGCAAGTATCTGGAAAATACGCCAGATTCACTGCCTATTACTAGTCCATTTGCATTCTGTCTCTATATAGCGGCGAGGATGTTGCTCATCCATTGGAAGAGTGACCCTTCGAATGGTCACTTGAATGATTTCGAATCAATGACACAGAGCTTGGACGAGATGTCTAGACGCTGGAATGGCTCAAGGAAAGAAGGGCAGCCGATGGACCTGGCTTTTAAATATGCCACCAAGCTAAAGGCAATGTATAGGCGTTGCCAGGAGGATCAAAGCTTTACGATCATTGTGTCAGACTATACTCAGGACATGGAGTGTCGAACTTGGGACCATATGCCAGCAAGTGCGACTGAGAGAGGAAAGGCCCAACAGTGGCCCAATGCATCAGATCTGCAAGACCCCTGGCAGGCTCAGTTATTGGCGAACAGCACCACATCTTACCCTCTAGGTTCGTCGCCAGTCCCATATCAAGAGGCGGGTAGAAATCAGGGCTCCATGGGCAGCACTGGCTCTGGCGACTTAGATGATGCTACTGGGATGGTTTCCAAGCAACTCATGCCAATGGAAGAGTATTTCATGGATATGGATCGTATCATTGCCTTTAATGACGGAAGTCTCTTTATGTCTGGTATGGAAAATGGAGCTTGGTGAGTTAGCAAGTTATATACTAGAATAAGTATAAGTTATAATAATATACAGTTACCAATTAAATTATCTATTTTATGCTCTTACCTTAGAATAATAATTAATAACCTAATTATCCAACAAGTATTAATAAGACAGTCCAGCTTGTTTTATTCTAATCCGACTAGCACATATCCATAGAATAGCCTACGCTGTCCGGGAGAAAGAAGTTATTACTGAATATATCACCTAGCATCTCAGGACCTTGGTTCCACCATATAGGCTCAACTCTCAACTCCCAACTGCTACCCGTAGGCATTCTATCCACAGAATTCTCTTTCAACACAATATTGGAACTCGTTGACGGCTGATGCGTGGTTGTGGAAATTCTGGGACCCGAGAACTCTGATGAGGGAACAGAAGCGTTCTGAGCGTCTGAGACTGGTGGTGTCTCCATCACCCCGTCCGCGGTAGATTGCCCTTCCTGCACACCTGAGCCTGGTACGTCATCGTTGCTTGCGGCGTAGATACGGATGCGAGTTGAAAGTTCCGCAGGCTTATCAGTGACCTGACCGTCAGTCGAGTAAGCTACATCTGGTGTAGATCCCAAATCACACCGTGGCAGAGCTACTGATCGACAGTGTGTAAGTCTTTGAGCATGGAAGAACTGTCGTTCCATGTCGTCGTGCTAGGTTTTGGCTTGTCAATGAACGTTCTTGACAGCGAAGAAGCAGGGTTAACTCACGAGTGGTTGTAAAGTCATCCAGTATCTCCCGAGCTCGCCCGTGATTTGGAGATTTGTTTTATTGCGGTCATACCACGCTTGGTCAAGTGAGCCAATAGCAAGGCACCGACGCAGTTGGACGGCAGCGCACACATAGGCACTGTACCCAACAATAGGCCATAGCTTCGAAACAGATGCTCTCGACGATAAATACTGCTCGGCCATGTTGGTTATTCTCAAAGAATGCTCATAAGCCTGTTCGGCCGCGTGCTGTAGCATTGGCTGCGAGAAGCGCGGCGTCTCTGTGCGGCAAGACAGAGCAGGAACTACAGAAGAGTACAGATACACAAGGCATAGTTCATAGATACTCCTGAGAGAAAGCACACGGGTCAACTCGGCGGGTGGCGCCATCATTGGGTCACAAGTCAAGACATTCTGCTTCCAGCTGCCTAGGTGGCTGGGGAGATCCTGCAGTCTTTGGTCCAGGGAGCAGTATTTTGAGGCCCATTCTGACTGACTGCCCTGATGCCCGTGAATCAATTTTACAAACTGCTGTACTTCCCACCTAATACTAGATGAGATGGATCCTGGAATAAGTACTAGGATCGACTTACCATAGCCCTTGGACCATGATCAAGACAGAGTTGAAACTTAGTTCAGCGCTTTCCCCAGTCGACACAAGAGTTCCAGTCTTGTCTAAATAATAGGGGGGTCCTTTGCTTGTGTCATCGTTGTCGGCGGGGAGTTGTCGGCCCTCGATACTGGCCCAGCAGTCGATGTAGAACCTTGAATTCTCCAAGCTAGCGCATTTAGTAAGCCAGCATGCCCAGAAGCACTTTAATCCCAGCTTCTTCTCGGGTGTTAAGTCGAGCATGGTGTTGCCAGGGTGGACGCGATCGAAATGCAGCAGTCGTGAAGCCCGGTAAGCAATGGCAGCAGAGGACGTTAGTCTTGACGCTTATAAAACACAGTGAAATATTGGGCGGTACCTGTATGCATGTTTGTTCTCGTGGCACGCGCTTTAGCGAACCAGAAGAGTGCCAAAACCTGACATGCCTGTACAAGCTCCAGGCATGGTTCATCGGCTCTCATCAGAGCTTGTTGGCTTGCCTCCTCTGCCCATCGTTGGCCGATGACCTGCCAGTCGGCTAGAGAAACCTCGGTGATGCCAACCTCGCCCTGGAAGACACCTCCCGGAACAGAATGGAGGAACCTAGGCCCAGAGGTAAACATGGTGCCACGAAGTGAAACGGATGTTGACCTACAAGGACGCGAAAGCAAACGTTGCAAGAATAACATAACGACAAGAATTCCCTGCCTTGTAACCCTCGATAAGATCATCTTTTCGGAAGAGCAGATGAGCCTGATAGTGCCGTTCGAAGTAGATCTCAAACAAGAATAGAGCTACTTCCATTGGCACTTGGGCACCTGCAAGGCTCTCTTGGTCTAGAGTTGTCTGGCTGGCGGGGAAGCCCGTGCTGGCCGTAAGAGCCGGCTCCTCCGGTCGGTCATAAGTTCTCGGCCTGGATAGATCTTGATCATGATTCAATGGCCTGGGATGAGTAACCGGCGTGGCAGCTATCGTTCTCTGGGATTCTGAATTTGGGTCCCGCCAAACAGCCGTCTCTCCCGGGGGAGGAGGGAGCGAGGCTTGGGTACGTGACGCCGGCTCGTTGGCATCTGGATGTGAGCTTCTCTGCTGGGCCCGCTGAAGGGCGAGACGCTTCCGGTCTGGTGGCGACGGGTAGCAGCATGTGGTCTGGAGTCGTTGACAGCGACGACATTCGGGCCGCTCACGAGTGCACCTGAGCTGTGGGGATCGTTAGCATTAGTCGAGGCCGGCAGTTAGGACGGCAATGCCAAGGGAAAACCGAGGATCAGACTTTCTGCTTGCGACAGCGTAGACATGCCACAGCTGGGGGCTCCTGCTGTTGATCCATTGACCTCCAAGGCCGATAGAATTCAGTCGGGCGTCGGCGGTGTAAGATGTTCGGCCCAGCCGTTTGTGCGATGTGGAACAGGAACGATATGCTCAATACACGTGAGAGAGACCCCTGTCAAGAAAGTAAAGAAATGGTGATGGATAAATGAGGGAAGAGAAGCCTAGAACAGCAGACGAGGGGAAAGCAGGAATATCGGACAATAAAGTTCGGGCCGTGCGAATGTTCGGCCCGATGGTCTGGATCATCCGAGCTTCAGATTCAGTCTACTAAATGCGACACTAGCGGTGGCTGGCCAGAGACCTGGGGATCCAGGGGGCTGTTAATTAGAGATTCTGGGGCCCCGGACAAATGATAGGCCCCCGATCCCGCCTTATGACTGTGTCGGGAGAGTTTCTTGACATTTCAGGTTTAAATAAGCAGCTTGCCAGAGTTCGTGACTTCCCTATCTTGCTGGTCTCATCGATCTCAGCAACAACCGAGACCTACTAACCGACCAATCTATCTCACTTGCACTACCTGGCTGTTTGTTGGGCAGCATGGAAAAAGACGGCAACGACGCGATGGGCAAGGCCCACAACGTCGAAGACGCTGCGGTTCCCGGCGGCGGCGTACTTCTCTACGAGGAAAATGGCCGAGCCTGTAACTTGCCTGTCCCGTCCTCCGACCCCAATGATCCCCTCAACTTTGGGGTCTGGCGACAGCGACTCGTCCTGGCGGCTGTCTGCATGTACGGCATCGCGGGCTTCGGTGTGATCCAGTCCACTCCGCTCATCTTTGGGAATCTCATTAGCGAATACAAGATGCAGACTCGCGGTGTAAGTCGACAAGGTCCTTTCCAAGAACCATCTGTGACACTGGCTGACATGATAGAAAAACTCAGACGTTCGACCCGGCTCGCATTGCAGACCTTTCGAGTTATCCATCCCTTTGCATGGGCTTGGGGAACTTTTTCTTTGTTCCCTTATCTATGGCCCTGGGCCGACGGCCTGCCTTCATTCTAAGTAATGCCATTCTGGTAGCGTCTATCATCTGGGCCGCAAAGTCGCAGTCTTTCGAGTCACATCTTGGCGCTCGATGCCTGCAAGGACTCACCGCAGGCGTATCCGATTGTCTTGTATGTGCTCTCCTTCTTTTCTCTCTATCTCTCTTGTAGGAGGTGTCTATAGCGGCACATGGCTCTAATTAATCGAACATGATTGGAGCTAACGTGCTGGAAGCTACCCATCATCGTCTTGGACATGTCTTTCCTCTACAAGCGTAGTGCGCGCCTTGTGGCATACTGGGCTATAACCGCTATCGGCTCCTCGATTCTACTGGTACCCGTACCGTTCATTCTTCAGCACGCCGGCAATAACTGGAGGCTAAACTATTGGTTCTGGCTGGCCTTTGCCATGTTCTCCTTGATCGTGGTTGTGTTCTGCGTGCCTGAAACCCTCTTCGCCCGCCGTGCCGCCGAACTTGACGGCAGGGTTCACGCCACCGACGCATATGGAACTCACCGAGTCTTTGCTACAGCTGAGGCTGCTCGGAATGCTGGCTTCGATATCGACAGTGCCCAATCGGACGAAGTGCCCAAGGATATATCCTATATGCGCCAGCTTGCGGCCTTTACCGTTCAGCCGTCTCCCTTTGCACGCTTTGCAGGAGCGTACAAGGACATTTTCTTCTCTATCCTGGTACCGGGTACTCTCTGGGCGCTACTCTTTAACAGCTTTGTCTTTGGTGGTCTCGTCGTGCTAAGTCTCACGTACGCCCAGCGTCTCGAGATGCCGCCATGGCATTTTTCTCCGTCTGCAGTCGGGACGATTCAAATCGCAGCCGCCATCGGAGCAACGTTCGGACTAGCTTACGGACATGTGGCGGAGCCCGTAAGCCGTTATTTGACCCGTCGCAACCATGGCATCCGTGAACCTGAGCATGTTCTGCCCAATTTCATCCTACCCACGATAATCTGCTTCGTAGGCATGATAATCTACGGCGTTGTTGGTTCAAGTCCCCAGAACTATAGCTGGGTTGGGCTATATGCTGGCTTCGCACTCTTCTACTTTGGCTTTTGTGCTATTTCAGCCGTGACGGGTGTTTGGCTAGGCGAGCTGCTTCCGCACATGTCAGGCCCTGCGATTGTCATGACATGCGGAGGGAGAAACGCCCTCTCGTTCGGTTACAGTCACTCATTTAATTCTTGGATGAGCGGAATGGGCTTTAGAGACACCTACATTCTGTTTGGTGGTATTCTTTGTGTCCTGGGATTTCTTGCTATACCTTTGTATTTTTTCAACATGCGTATCCGTAAAGTCATGCAGTATATTCCGTTTCTCCGCGCTCATTGAGACGCGTCAACACATGAATTATATTTGAGTTTGGAAGCATTAGCTAAAGCGTTTCGTCGTCTGTGGCAGATAGTGTTTTGCAGGTGGGTGAGATAATGTTAGCTAGCACCTAGGGAAGCTGATCACGATAAGGAGGGGAGTAGCAGAAGAATATTTCTTTCCACAACCACCGAATCCAATTATGTATGAGAAGAATGTGCTCACATCACTACTTCGGTGATCGTTGTCTTTCAGAAAAGTAGTGACCCATAGGCAAGCGAATGGAGAACTACACTGCAAAGCCCAAACTGAAAGCCCCCCGTACCCTATCTTCCTGAGATTATTCAATTCAATTACTAGAGAAGAACCTGCATGGTACCATTGTAATGACGATCTAGCTCTAGGCTGTAAATGGCTTAGGGCATACAGAACCAATTCCTTACACTTAAAGGCCCTTACATATTTCCCGCTGCACTCCACGACATCATCTATCTTTACTGGGAGCAAGAAGCTGGCCGCCTAAACTCCCCAATCCCAGAGAACATCCTTTTGCCCATGCACTTATGACTACTTCATCACCGTCTTGGAGGAATATGAGGGCATCGTCCGCTCCCTGATTCGCAGGTTTCTTTCCGCCTTCAGTCAACTCAAACAAGCACCCCAAGGTTCGAGAAGATGGCTTGTCATTCTGTAGGTGAGATAAGAAGATTAGGAATGCGAGCAGGAAGAGTCTCGAGGGTATCACATACAGGAGACGATATTGTGCCGGTTCCAAAAAGGTCACCCGTGCGCAGGCCACAACCAGAAGATGCGAGATGTGCAAGCATCTGACCGGGCGACCAGCGAAGATGACGGAGGTTTGAACGTGAAGTCATGATGGGTGCTGAGTTTTTAGACTTGGGTCCTACGGATGTTAGGTTCTTTCAGTCGTAGTCCTGGGATAGCTATATACTCACTAAAGACGGATACCTCCAGTTCCAGATCCCACGTGGATCTTTCGTCCTTATGGCGTAGATGCCTCGCACCAGTTAAGCCTCCATCACGAAGGTCTGTGACCGATGAAACACATCGCGCCCCCTCAAGGGCGTCAAGAGTGACGACCCATGGCGAGATGCTGGTAGCGAAGGATTTGCCATTGAACGGTCCTAGAGGGGTCATTTCCGTAAACTGAATGTCTCTCGCTGACCAGTCGTTCAGTACGACAAATCCAAAGATGTAATCGTCGGTTTCATCGGCATTGATGTAGGCGTTACGTGGTACCGGCTGAGATACAAAAACGCCCAACTCGGCCTCGTAGTCCATCCACTTGCTGGGTTGGAACGAGACTGACGAATCCCGGGGGTTCTCGATAATTCCCTGCGGTCGATAAATAGGCTCACCGCTGGTCACAACAGACGAGGCTCTGCCGTTGTACCCCAGAGGTATAGCGTAATGGCTCGGGGGTGTCGAAGCTCCGACTAGGTTACTGCACTAAGTCAAAGTTAGATTATCTGAACGACAGTAGCAGATTTGTCAAGGCCGTAAACTGGCGCTTACGTTTTCGACGTGAACATCCGAACACATAAAATCTGTGAATGCTTGGATTTCGAATGGCAGATGCATGGTAGCATCCGCCATGGGAACAAAGATACGTTCAGTCCTCGAGGCATTATCAAACAAGGGCGACATCTCGTCACTCAGCCAGCCAATGAGTGTATTACGAAAGGCCCTCCTGGTCACGGCACGCAGGCTCGCAAACTTGCTGAGATCTCCATCCTGAAACACAGGGGCTCCGCTGAGATTCTTCAACATGTTGAAGCACGCATCATCCAAGAGCGTTCGCTCAAGGCTAGACAGGTCAATGATGAAGTCGCCAATAGCTACCCCAGCGCGTCTCTCAACCTACCAGGCAATAGTGTTAACCCCGGACAGCGTCGCATGTGACCCTCCCTGGACTTACCTCTTGTGGTGTTGTGAATATTCCAAAGGGAATATTACTTAGAGGAAAGGGGCTATTCGGCAAGACTTCAATCGGCCAGGACGCCATCTCTCGTGATTGTTGATGGGTCGTGGTGATAATATCGTTTATGTTACCGAAGTGGTAACCCTAGTTTTGGTCTATCGATTTGACGCAACAGCTTTGGTCTCGGAATGCACAAGTTCATACAAGCGAACGCTAGTGGCAGCATATTCCCTTAAAGTGCGCTCAGTTGGTTTATTATATGTCTTGGGTTCGCATGAAACACTAAACACCGAGATCATCCAAGTTACAAACCGGGGTTCGATTTTGACAAGTCCCAAGGTTGAAGATCACACAGTACAAGCACATAACACGAATAGCTGGAGACACGGCCCGATTTTATCTTCCATCTATAACATCCCCCATTGACGTGATCCGGGCATGGTTGATTCGGTCTGAGCGGAGCTCGGTCAAGCTCCCGTTCGGGCCGAATGTAAATACCGATATTCAATTGCCGAGGGCGATTTGCCCATATTCCATGTTTCGGGGGAGCCAACTGCAACAGCTGAACATAAACTTAACTGGTCCTACTGGTCTCTTCTGTCCTGTCCTTCATTACTGTACATCGATAATTCAATCCAACAAGACACCATGACCACTACGGACCACTTCCAGAGAACTACATTGCCGCAGCCACAACGATTCATCACGACGCATGATGAGGCTGGCAGAGCCGTCTACCTTGGTCAAATAACTGAAAATGTGTCATTCTGGCCTGTCGGTCCTAAGATGGACCCTGCGGGCTTCGGTTTAGGATATGCTACAAGCTCGATGCCTGTCCGACTGGCAGACGACGAGGACCTCGCCGATTTCGTCCACCTTCACCAAGATCGCAAGAAGAGCGGCCTTGTCAAACAGAACGGTTCCGTCCTCCGCTATGTTGACTATCCACCACTGGCATCATCACCAATGCATCGGACTGTGAGCTGCGATTTTGCGGTTGTCCTTGTCGGTGAAATGGAGTGCCTGCTGGATTCTGGCGAGAGCAGGATTCTCAAGGCAGGTGATACGCTGGTGCAGAGAGGCACCATGCATCAGTGGATCAATCATGAACAGACCTGGGCGCGGATGCTATATGTCCTGCTGGATGCGACTCCGGTAGTTAAAGGTGGCAAGTTGCTTAGCGAGGAGCTTGGTGGTATGGAAGGTGTTCCCGGCTCCCACTGAAGAGTTATATAGGCAGCACATATGGATGTATAAGATAGTATAATTTATACCTCATTCTTAATATCAATACATTTATAACTGGGAATAAAAATAAAATAATATATATAATTGTACAGGGCCTTTTATACCATGAACGACCAGCCGCATGTCATTCCAAAAGGCCTTACCGTGGCAGTGCAAGTCCAGCCTTTTCATGCTCGGCAGAGAGGTAAATATACACTAATAGACTTAGAGTCGGAGCTGCGAATTCGGCTCATGCACCCTTTAACAAACGTGATAACCAGCTCCGCGAAGTCACGGCTGGACTTGCAGGCTGTGCTACAACAGAGAATCGAGTAAACGAATTCTTCGCGAGAGCTTCGTGAACTTCTTTATAAGCATCATAGCCGTATAGCCATGGCTGGACTTCAGGACAGGTCCAACGACTAGGAAAGGGTGCTTTGAGTTCATTTTGTCCCAGCTGAGACAAGAATATCTCGTCGCGTTTCACTTGCTCGGGTCCGTCGAGCATATGGAATGACTCCCGCTGTATCAAGGTAGGTTGTTAGCATACACCCTCTACGTTTGGATGCGACGGGGGAAACAAGTTTCTGAACACACGTACCTGCTTAAATGTTTCTCTCACAATCGCCTCTCCACGATTCTTACGCATCTTCTCATAGAGCTTCAAAGCTTCGGGAATTTGGTTACGAGCCTCAACAGCGCCTAGTAAGAGTCCCAACACTGCGCCGTCCTCGATCGCTGAGTTTGCGCCTTGTGCTAGATACGGGAGCATAGGATGACAGGCATCCCCACTAGTAATCAATTAGATACTTTCGTTTTCTGGGCTTCATAGAAATAGATGATATACATAAAGACAAAGTTGAATCGGTCGTTGATCCAGTGTTGCATTTTGTCGTCTAAAGAGAGTTGGTCAGCTTAGAACTAACACCTAGTGCTTCCAAGTAGTGAACTCACGATGCATTAGCTTCCATCTGTCAACTTCAGTCACAAGGTCAAGAAAGCGAAGTAAGATTGGATCCCAGCCTTCAAACAGGGCTTTCATCTGGTCAACCGATCCAGGAAGCCTACTGGCTCCTGGTGGGAGATCGTCTGGAACAAGCAAGACAATGTTGTACATATTGCCGCCTCGGAGAGAGTAACCCACAGCATGTGCCCCAGGTCCAATCCAGAAATGGCACGAACAGTGCTTGACCCAGTCTATCAACTCGGGATCTTTGATGTCATCTAAATTGAGAACAACTCTGTACGCCAGATCTCCCGTCGGCTTGGGCATATCTTTGGTGCCGAGAAAAGCACTGCGACATCGCGACCACAAGCCGTCGGCAGCGATAATTAGGTCAGCCTTTGCCTCTGTTCCATCCTGTGTAGTGATTTTAGGAGTATTAAAGTCGATGTCTGTGACCTTTTGTGACAACTTAAGCTTGGCACCTAGCTCTTGTGCTCGTTCTAGCAGGGATAATTGGAGATCGACTCGGTGGACGTCAACGAAGGGCGCGCCGTATTGTTTTCGAATCTTCTTGTCAAAGTCTTCTTCCAAAGCTAGGAGCTGACCTGAGTAGCGGTGGACAGCGAGGTAGGTGGGCTCGGCAACGGAATCCCAGAACCTTTGGGGCAGGTTCCACTGGCGCAGCAGACGAGACGCGTTAGGTGTGACTTGTAATCCAGCACCGACCTTTGAGGAAGAAGATGTTAGAAGATGTTAGTTGTACAGATATTAAGCGGTTAAAGCTTACCTCTTGAAGTACAGTCGCAGACTCGAATATGGTGACTTGATGTCCCGACAGTGAACACGACACAGCTGCAGCAAGACCGCTAAGCCCAGCCCCTACGATGACGATATCCAGTGGGACAGGGCTCCTCGGGTGGGTAAAGTCGGACTTGCTAGGATCGTTCATCTCGGCTGATTCGACAAACAGCGTTGTGTGAAACTCTTGAGTTCCTGTGTAGCAAAAACTATCTTTAGACCAAGGCTGGGCAACTTGGTAAATGTATACTGCGAAAAGTTCAAAACATTTCTTGAAATGGAGCAGGCTCAATGTCTACCATTTCAAGGCCATAGTCTAGACCAGCGCTGGAAACCCCAACATGCTTTGCGGCGTATCAAGTTGTCGCCGGATCTGAATCTGGGATCTGGGGGTGATCCGATACCCCGGTCCATACTCGCCAAACTGTCCCGAGTGTGTTCGGGAATTCCGAGTATTTCGTCGTTGATCCACCACCATGTCCCGGGACTACCTAATTTTGAAGATCCCGACCTCGGCTATAGCAGTCGGATCCTGACTTGTCTTGAAAGGGTCAAGCGCCGAACAGGAAGAGAAGTAACAAAAGTCCTATAGATGTAGTCGTCTGCAATCACAGCGATCAAAATAACCAGCCCTTTGATCATCAACTCAACGTCACAATGAGTCCCAAAGGTCCTTATCGTCTCATGACTGTCAACACAGCACCAGAACGGGCCAAGCGCGTCATTGCTGCCATGGTCGAGAACCTGAAAGAAAGCTATACAATTGATTATGTCGTCAACTCAGAAAGTAAGTCACACATAACTGCCTTCTTGAAGATAGACTCATAACCATTTCGGGTCAGGAATTGAAGATGTTCGCGCTCTGGTGGAGGAGTACCGTCCTGATGTCTTGGTATGTTGACAGCGTCCAAGCAGACGATTTCCAGTACTCACACTTTCTAGTTTACGGCTTCGATGTGGACTGAAGAACAGAGTAGGGAAGTGGAGGAAACGGCAAGAAATATTATTCCCGAAATCAAGTTTCATGCAATTCCATATGGTCTCCAGGTGGCGAAAGGTCCCGACGCTATTGTTGAATATCTCACTGAGAAGGTACCAGCGTTACTGGAAGCTTGAATGAATAGATCTAGATGCACGGACATCAGGGTATCACAATAATGGTAGATAGAAACATAAGAGACGTAATAATTAGATTACCTATGCTACTTGGTTCGCAACTCCTAGACCGCTTATGTTTCCACCTCAATAACTGCATGGTCCTTCTTGGTAGCATCATCGCTTTTGACTTGACAGGTGAGTAGACGGTTTGTATCGATGTTCCATCCTCGGATACTCTTATTAGATTATTCATGGTGAATTGATGGAAAACGTCCGAGTGACAATAGCAACGCAAGTATGGGATAACTAGAAACACACTCCTTTTCTACTTATGTCGTCTTTTATTCTCCTCATGACCCATACGTTGTTGTGATATTCATTATGACATTAAGATGCCAATCCGAATCAACTGGCTCCATTCTGCCTAGAACGTCCCCTGGTAATCTGTACACCAAGTCCAACGTGGCATTATCTCCTTTCTGTATACCACTGTCAAAACAACCATATCATTTCTCTTCTTCAATAAGATTCATTCTTGAAAGTGCTGACTAAAGTGCCAATATGAGGCAGAATCTCCACGGAAAACTCATCTCCATCGCTGATTGTCACCTTGGGTTAACGTCCAACGCTTACCCCAGCAGGTGTACCGGTAAGAATAACTGTTCCAGGCAGGAGTGTCGTACCTTGAGACAGGAAGCTTACCAAGGTCGGAATATCGAAAATGAGGTTATTATTACAGGAACGTTAGATGAATTCGTTAAGAAGCAACAAGCGATCGGAACTTACTGGACACCGCAGTCCTGCAGGACTTGATCCTTCTTCAAACCACGGATATGGAACATGAAAGGATCAGGCACAAGATCCTTGGAAACTAAAACCGGACCTAGTGGACATGAGCCGTCAAAGCCTTTCGAGAAACACCATTGAGACTGGCCAAATTGGCTGGTGCGGCTGGAGATATCGTTCGCGGGCGTGTAGCCCAGAACATACTCCATCGCTTCCTCTTTGGTTACGTTTTTGGCTGCCCTGCCTATGACCACAGCTAGCTCGGCCTCGTAGTCGCCGCAGTCATCAATCTGTGTCAGTTTAGGCAGAGGGGTGAGGGGTTCCCTATTGAGGTGCTAGGCTTTCTACCAGGATGGGTCAAAATGATACTCATAGTACACTTTTCGTTGGTTCAACTTGCAGGAAAAGGGTAGGTACTGTTGGAATATCCAGACCAACTTCTGCGGCATGACTCTTGTACTTTGGGCGCGATGTTTAGTTCACTGTACATCAAGGCATTGGTTCTCCATCTTACATTTAGCCCATGCATCTGATGGTGCCAATCGCGCTACTGTCTAATGGCGAAAGAATACGGCTTACAACAGCTGTTTCTTCCGTCTTCTGGCCTGGATTTAAGACAGAGAGACCAGAAAAGACATGGACCTTGACATCGCGACTCTGACGAAGTGCAACGCCAATGTCAAGACAATCTTCTGCGGATTGACCGATAAGAACCTTTGCAGGTTCTATGGGTGAAATGAAACGCACGAGACCTATAAATTGTGTCAGAACGGTTGGGTTGGTGAATATGAGTGAACTAGGTCGTTTATACGTGAAAACTGTCGTAATGCCATGGCTACAAGCGAAAGGTTTAGTTGGAAACGAGTAGATAACAACCAATCTGCTTTCTTATTCTCAGTGGGAAACATTTCATTTTCTTATCTTTACTCCGTCATTCTAATCAGAATACTTAAACCCCTCTTGCCATGATTAGTGTTGTCCAATGCCGCATTCGGAACACCAACTTTTGACCCGACTTCGGCTTCGGCTTCTATCACAAACTCGGAAACGGATTATGGGGCCTCGACATTGCCGAAGTCCGGTCCGACAATGCTTGCCGTACCATTTTGGCAGTTCAGCGAAGTAAACACCTATGATGAAAGAATAGATAGCCAGTTACTGTCAATTCTCAAATACATGCACTGTTCCACCATCACCAAACCCCAATCTACTGTCCCCATCATTCCGCATCAGCATACATTCTCGCAAGTCAACTTCCTACCTGTGGCTATGGAATCAGTAAATGATACTGAAGGCGCGGCGTATCGCCAATTCCTCCCTGATCTTTCTACGCCGAGGTTCACCACTATGAAGAAACAAGATGCCCATGAATACGCTGAAGCTTTCAAGAGCGAGGGAAACCCACCTTGGCTCCACGGCTTGTACAAACACTGGATCAGTTTACTTGAGGACCCTTTCAAGGGCGTTACCAGCGACGGTACGTGGCGTCAAAATAATAACCAATATTTGAGATGGTATCTGACAAGAGAATAACAACAGGCTATGTTAGGCCGGGTCTCTTCAACCTACAAGATGAAGGAATTCCAATTCATGGCATTACCAACGCTGCCAATGCCGTTATTGGAGCATCAACCAAGGATCAGGTCCACCGAATGATGCTTCATATTGATTCACCTGAATGGCGAACTTGGTCGAATCCAGAGTTTCTCCTAAGCGATAAGGGAATTCGGTTAGATCAAGTCAGCAACGATCTTCGCGATCGAGTCATGAAGGTTCTACAAGCAACGCTATCAACCAACGGATATAAGAAAGCAGTCAGCGCCATGAGAATCAATGGATTCCTTGGGGACTTGGTCGAATCGCCAGCGACAATGAACGAATTCTCTTACAACTTTGTCCTCTTTGGTAAACCTTCAACAGACAGACCTTGGGGCTTCTCTTTCTATGGACATCACCTTTGCCTTAGTATCTTCCTATACAAGACCCAAATTGTTATATCACCTTGGTTCACCGGTGCTGAACCAAACGTAATCGACCATGGCAGCTACAAGGGGACTAGAATTTTATACGTCGAGGAAAAGCTAGGTCTGGAGTTGATGCAAAGTCTCGACGCAGCGAAACAAAGTCAAGCTCAAATCTACAAAGACATGCATGATGACGAGATGCCTGACGGTTGGTGTAACCACGACGATCAAAGGCATCTTTGTGGTGCATATCGAGATAATCGTGTTATACCTTATGAAGGGATTGTAGTTTCTGATATGAACGATGTATAAAAGTCTATTGTGGAATGGATATTTGAGCAGTACCTCATCTACCTCCCAGACCAAGCCCGCGAGATACGCCTCGATAACATCCGTCAATGGTTTCACGAAACATACTTTTGCTGGATTGGAGGCTTTGTTGATTAAGACCCGTTCTATTATCGATTGCAAAGCCCAGTAGTTATAGTCGAGTTTGATTATCATTCTGGGGTTTTCTTAACCAATAGTAAACCTGCTAAGTTTTACATTCATACTCTTCTACGCACACCAAACGGGGGTGACTATGGAATGGCACTGCGGCCCATGATTTCAGGCAGGGAGCAAGGATTTCTGTGGGAGGAAAAGGCTTGATCGTTGAGAATTATACATTTTGTATCCGACTGTACAAGGGCCACACGGCGCTGCTTACTCTGGCTGGGTGCTGTGATCAAGGCTCTTGTGGAGTTCGTCAAAGACAGTTATCATTTCGCCTAGTGGAAAGTCCAAAAATTCGAAGCCAGCCAACTCAAACTGTCGCCTGCCATTAGTAGATACTCCAACGTGATATGAAGTCAAGTGGTCACTTACGTCCAAAGACGTCCATCGACCAGGTGTAGGTGCCTGTTGAACGTTGGTATTGTCTGAAACGACGATTCTATCCGATGTGCCGTTGGGCATAGTGTTAAGCTCTCGCAAAAAGTGCTTGATGACTTCTGCAGCACTCCGCGCCACTACTGATTCGTCCATAGCTTCTAGAATCTCCATGGCGGTTTCAATCAAGGCAAGGTTGCCTGTGTTGGGGCGTTCCTTTGTTCGCGACTCATACAGGAGTAGAACAGAAGCTGCGATTGTGATGTATGTTGTGTTGTACCACCTGTCATTATTGCGTAAGCCAATCTGCAACTGTTATGATCAATGATGCTTCTTACCATGTCCGGAAGTAGGTGTGGACCTTGTACGTCTCGTAAATAATCTCTATAGTCCTTTGAGCTGACGACACACACTTGTCTACTGCTCCACTCAACGCATTCGACGGTTGTTCGTCGGGCTCTGGCGTGCATCGAGTGAGAAACGGTCGGAACAGAAGCATCACGACATTGTAGTACTCTATAGTAACCCGGTTAGGATGAATATTGAAGATATATCTGAGAATACGTACTGAGCTCCAGAACAAGTCTTTGTTTCCGCCGCCAATCTGGGTCTCTTAAAGAGATGTTTCGTCGTTGAGGTAGGCCATCGAGCCAAGTGTCCAACTCACGCTCTATTTGACATGCCAAACCAATAGTCTCAAGAATTGGTAATTGAGAGTGATAGATCCCTATAGAGACCTTTCGCATAATCCGACCGAACTGTACCATTGATGAGATGATGGCATATTCGGAATCATCGATTGGGGGCATTGCGCGGTTGTGATATTGGTCTTGGCCTAGTGTGTCGGGTCGACCGAGAAGAAAGCTCATTTCACTGATAAGTTAATGTCAATTAGATCATGAAAGAAGACTACCGAAGAGGAAGTGAGGTACGAACATTTCCAACGAGTAGATACCCCTGTTTCATTCGTATCAGCCAAAGTCAATTACCGAAGTGGGATGCTATAGTCTTGACTTACCACCATGTTCTTGACATTGTTAGAGCACTTTTTGCATTTAGGCTGTTCCTCTCGCGGTTCATCCCCGCAGCCAGGCAAGAACGTATTGCCCAGCCCAGATACATGTAGGCGACTATTTTAATATTAGCGTAAAGTCAAAGGTGCCTCCCTCGTTTGTTTAACAGATACTCACGATTTGGATTTAGTTCATTCTGGCATACCTTGGCCTGTACGCGAAACACAGTCAGCTCCTACAGCTCCAACACGAACACATTGACATACCATGACATAAAAGCACTGTATTGTCTCCATTTGACTGCTGAACTGTATATCGTCCAGAAGCGTCTGGGCTTCAGCAAAAAGCTTTCTGCTCCATTGGAAGCGACTGAGGCCGTCAAGCGTATCCTCATTCCAAGTGCGAGTCAAGGCACCCAAGGACAATACGCTCAAGTAGAGAACGATAAAGTGCACGTCGCTACGGTTCGTGCCGCGCCAAAGCCCATCGGAGCGGGTCAGAAAGTCTTCTTTGTCAATTATCGGGTGAACATAGTGTATACCTCCAAAGTAGCCTTCGATAAATGTGTTGGCACGCTTTGAATAGAATCCGCTGGCAGCGAGGGTACTAGTCAAATCTGAAGCGAAGCTTCGTCTTGACACGAAACTGGGGTTGTGCAATACTGAGACGAATGAAAACGGTTTGCGCTCGGCTGGATTAGATGAAATGAGTCTCTGTTCACGCAGTCTTTGCAGATTATCCAAAAAGGACATGGAAGACGTGTTGCCGTGGTACTCGATGCCGTTGGTATGCTGATTCAATTCTGCGATTTCGCTCTCCTCGCTTGGCGAAATTGCTGGGGCCTGGTCCTGGCCCTGGCCCTTTGATGGATCGTTGATGGATGTGGGTGGTAGTCTAGTCCTGGCCGATACTGGCGATTGAAGCCATTCCTCCCCCTGTCGTTGGACATGGTTCCCAAAGAGCTGAATTCCAGGACCAGGGCTCGGGTCTTGGATATCAAGATTTAGCGGCCCTACATCATTACTGATATCGCTTTGATGCTGTAGTTAGCATTTAGTTATGAGGTAGGCGAATAACGACTACTTACCTCGTGAGCGATGCTCGATCGTTCACTGTTCGATAACCTCTACCATACTTACATTCGGCGCCGCTTCCTACCAGCCATCTCGTGTCAGTTCAGTCAGGAATTCCAGCGATGAGACGACCCAACATACGCTTGCAGTGACTGCATGGTTGAGCTTCAGAGCACTTGTACTTCTTTAGTCGACACCTGTCGCAAGCGAGGACTGCACGTGGAACTCGACGCCTTTTGGTGGCTGGTGCGGACACGTCATTCCCATTTGATGACTGTGTCTCCATCTCGACCGCGAGCGGTTCACAGTGAAGCCTTTAATTGTCGATTCAATTATCGGAATATCCCGCCTTTAAAGTTGCAGTGTAACAGAGACAGGATTGGAGGCTGGCGATGTGTTGGTTGGAACGAAAGGAGTACCGAGTCTACCCCAGACGAAAGAAGCAGTTTTGTTAGGGAGAGAGGGTGACAATACCCGCTACAGCAACCGAACTCTACCACATAACTAATGCCGGGTGCGGGGAAGTGGTACAAGGTCATTCCAACAGTAAATACAGGGTAAGTCAGGCAAAATAATAATACCCATCAACTACTACGAAGTTCAATTAATTTGGATCTTGCTTTTAGTTGAACTATTGCTAAATATGCTAGAGTACAAGAGATGAAATACTTTGAATTTCCATCAAGCGTAAAAAAGAAGAAGCCCATGTTATGTTACCAATCCAGAACCTAGTCTCCCGTTGTAAACTAGACTGATTGGTGATAGATTGTCCACAACCAGCGGTTCACTTCTTCTGTAGGTAGTTTCGGAAAACTTAAATTGGAAATCTTGATCACTGTGTTGGTTATTTATCTTTGCATATCGATTTATTCCCTTCTAGCATTGACCTTCTCAATTGCATCTTTGAGCTTAGCCTGATCCAGAGCAGTAGCCTCATCTGGAAGTACAAAACCCTGGTAAGACTCGCCAGCCTGATGGATCAACTCTTCAATACCTGGTCCATCCGTAAAAGACCACAATCGAACATATCTCGATCCAAAGTCAAGCTTGAAATATTGGCCTGCGGCAATCATGACTGTTTCACCTTCATGAAGAGCCACCCACTCCTCATCGCCTCTGATATTCACACGAAGCGTACCCTCCTGCATGCACAAACAATGGTCAACTTCCGGAAAGACCAAGTAATCCGAAAACAAAGACGTCTTGTAGGAGCCAGATGACTCAATACTTGAAATGGCGAATTTCCCTCCACTCTCTTTAGTAGTGATAAAAGGACGAGACATGACACCACCAGCCATCCAACGAGGTCCAGTATTAGCTCGAAGAAAATACGGCTTCAGCTCTCCTGGTAGAACGCTTTCGGTTTCTTCCCATTCTCCTACAGCTGAGGGCTGATAGTCCCGAACGAAATGAACGTCAAAGTCTTTAGGAGCTGACATAACCTTGGGTATCACATGCGATTTCAGATCGCGATCGTCATGCTCTGGTATCAGGTTGCCCTCAAACGGTTCACCAATGTAGCGAAAAAAGTCGATCCAGTCACCTGGCACAACTAAACCGAGTGTTTCCGTATGAGGACCGAGCAATTCAGGATTGTGAATAATGTTCTAGACAAGACATCGTCAGATCAATCACCAGTAGCTACAGAGGAGTAACGAAACCACTTACTGGGGGTACATAGGCAAAATCGCCAGGACCCATTATACGGCACTTATCGCCGTTCCAAAGCTTCATGAAGCCTTTTGTTACCAGAAAAACATCGTGGGCTTCTTTATGATAGTGAAACCCGGGTGCATCCGACAGGACAGCGCCGCTTTGGAAAACCGACATCTGGCCATTGGTCTGTTGAGTTGAAGCAAGGATACGGAATGTGCCTTTGCTTCCAGGTATGGAAAGACGCTCTCCCTCGAGCTGTTGGATGATATAGCTCGTCCTTGACGGCGGTGGGGTTGTATGAATGGGAATAGGCATTTTGAAAATTGCAGAGAGACGGGTAAATAGGAAACAGACTTTTCAAGTTGGGCACGTCGCTACGTAATATCGAGATGCTGTTGCGAGGTGAAGTTATATAATAACTAACAACTTCTCATAAAGTCACAGACTTGCAATGTGACAGGGTTTACATTAGCGGATACACTAAGAAACCGGCCACTGCAACCTTGGAGGCTGTCGGGTAGGAAGAAAGGGTGAGGGGTATTCGGGAAATCCGAGAGTGAGGGGTAGACTAGCTCGGAACCAGATGACCATGGCCATGGCCCGGAACAAAGTACCAAGTTACCACACTCCAACAAGGATGGGAGGGGCATAAAACCGGTCATATGAGTAAATCCAATCAGTACCGGCTCAAAGAAAAAAAAGAACATTAACGGAAAAAATCAAGAGACAAACGATGACTGCGCAAAACAAATTCAAGATCATTTACAAAGCTATACAAGGGAGTGGCATTGATGCTACTGTTTTCATACCTCCAAATTCCAAGTCGTCATGCCCTGTCAGTGAGTGTTTCAAAACTCTATTTTGTCAATTTTCTACAACATCTAACATCATCTGCTATCAGTAATCAACATCCATGGAGGAGCTTTCATGCTCGGCGCATCTGAGATGGTCAATCAGGACCAAATTCAGGACTGTCTCGACCGGGGCTGGATCGTAGTCGTTCCCAACCATCGGCTTTGTCCACAGGTAGACTTATTCAACGGTCCAATGCAAGATTGTAGAGATCTTCTCGCATGGATATATAATGGTGAACTGGAACGATCCATCCACCAGAATTCGCATCCACATATTACCTGCGACCTTGAACACGTTTTTGCTTTCGGAACATCGTCCGGGGGGCATCTATCCCTGTGTCTGGTATGCACATCAAGTGGCTTATAGGAGACAAGTCTATGATACTAACATCATATCTCAGGGCTTTGGAGTACCCCGTCCAGTTGCTGGGATCCTCGACTTATACGGGCCTTGCCATTTTGATGATCCTTTCTGGACAACCGGACTTCCACATATAGCTGCAAAGCTGCCCGCGAATTTAAGCCAAAAATTTATCAATCAGGTCTTCGCAGAGACACCGATACCTATACGCGGCGGAGTCTCTCTCGAAGGTCAAGCAGGGCCAGCAGGTCCCAATTTCAAGGATCCTCGACAAGCCTTTGCCTTTACACAGATAGCAAACGGAAGGGTTATGGATACGTGTTTTCCCTCTCGAGACTGGAAAAAGGTCGATCCAATTCTCAACATCAGTCCTCAGTTTCCCCCAACGTATATCGTTCATGGACTAGCAGACACAATGGTGCCTATTTCTTTGAGTAGGGCTTTGCGAAAGGAAATGGAGAAGCATGGCGTGCAATGTCAAATGGTGGAGATTCCGGATGAAGAGCATACCTTTGCTGCCAAGATGAAAGTCGGTTCGCAAACGTGGGACCTGCAAAGACAAGGCTTTGACTTCCTTCAGAGCTTAATAATAAAGTAATGCAGATGTATAGATTATACCATAGCATATTTGCTAGGATAAAGACACTCCGGATTATGCTGGGTCGCTGCTAACTTCTCACATTCTGCCGATCTCTACCGCTTTTAAATTATACTTACTTTTCATCTAAAAATGTCGACTTTTGCTCTTCAGCAACGTAATATCGATAAAACAACACAAACATTAGAATATGCCTGCGTTACCAAAGACATACAACAGCATCGACAAATATGCGAAAGATATCATCGAATTCATTGAAACGCCCCTAGTCCGCCAGATTACTGGGGGCATTCACGTCAACGACTCACTCATCTTTAATGCTTGGGACGTCCTGCCTAGGGAATGGACATCCTGGTGGACATCGTTTCCAGATCATCGCATAGTCCAGCAAGACTTGATAGACAGTATTCAAGAGTCGGATCCTCCAATCACGGCAAATGAAGAAATAGATAAAGTCCAACGACCTCCACCCCTCGCAGACCGGCCAGAGTCGCTGTCCAAGTGGCTCAAGAGCATCCAGTCACTCGCCCTCCCGCGACATCAGCGACCTGGCAAGGTCATAACCCTCCCAGAAATTCTAACAAATCGCATGAAGACCAAAAAGATTGCAGAGGTCTCTACAGCCGCTGCATACATCCACGACGTCTGCCAAACCAATAACATAACCCACGTCATTGACATGGGCTCGGGCCAGGGGTACCTCTCAATTTCCCTAGCCTACCTCTTCCCAGGACTACACGTGCTAGCCATCGACGGCAGCGAGTCCCAGATTGCAGCCTCAAAAGCCTGCGCAGGTAGTCTTGGCATCCATGAAAGCAGAATCCAGCACATGCAGCGCTACATTGACGGCACGCCACCTTTGGCGGATGAGATAGCTGCCTGGGCCGGAGGGGAGAGGTGCATGCTCGTCGGCCTCCACGCATGTGGGAATCTCTCTGAGCATATGCTACGGTACTTCTCCACTGTCCCATTCATTGTGCGTCTAGGTGTCGTTGGATGCTGCTACAACCACATCGTCCCGCGTTCTGCCACTTATCCTGGGGGATTTCCCATCAGTACAATGATGCGAGAGAAAAACGTCTCCCTGAGTGCTACGGCGCTTATGACGGGCTGCCAGGCACCGAATAACTGGGAAAGGGCGGATCCAAGCAAACAAGAGTCGGTGTACTCCAAAAGGCGCTTCTACCGAGCCTTGTTGGAGAAGATCTTCCATGATAAAGGAATAGAGCTCGAGAAGGAGGAAAGACCAACGTGGGGTGTGCTAAACGGAGATATGGCTAGCTTTGATGCGTTTGCACGCAGAGCAATTCGGTCCCTGGACGTTGACGAGAGCAAAATCAGCGATGATGACCTGTTAGCTTATGAGGAAAGGTATCGGGGATATCAAGGCAAAGTGGCAATTCTCTGGACCCTCAGTGTCATTTGCTGCAAGGTTGTCGAGAGCGTAATTGCTCTTGATCGGTACTCGTTCCTTACAGAGAATGGGGGGCACAATGTTGATATTATACCGATGTTTGATTATAAAATATCACCACGAAATTTAATGCTTATAGCTAATAAGACATAGATGTATAAATTACCAATAGTATTACTAAGGTAGCTCAAGTAATATACTGTTGCGTTCCAAACCAGCATCTCGCCGTCTGTATCTCCTGCCTAGTCATTCTGACTTGGGTGTACTCAAACTATCTTCTCTTCAAAGCCATGCTTCCAGAACATCATATAAGGTGTGGTACTAAGCTCCCGAAAGCCCTTTATAACAATCCTACAAGAGTTAGCAGATGCATGATGTAAGTATATCCACAACCGTAATACATACATTCCATTGACGTCCATACTTTCTCCGGTGAAAAATTCCCAGTCGTTAAAGTTGGCAAAAATTCTTTTAGCGAAGAAATCTTTCGCACGTTTCTCGAAATCGGCGATGTAATCAGGATCCTTTCCAGTCTCCTGAAGTCTGCCCTTAACGTTCTTGAGATAACCTATATCAACATTAGACCAGATTCAACATTGCTACGTTCAATTGAAACCGTACTTTTGAAAGAATTCGCAAAAGACTTTTTGTCATCAAATAGCATAGGCTGGAGACCGAAAGAGTAAATGATGTTGTTGACTAGAACGCCCTCATTATAAGTGTGATCGTTGCCATCATCTGTAATTTATTAGTATCTGATAGAAGTTCTAGTGGTACATGTATACACACCATCTACATTGATCATAGCGCAGTCAACTTCAAAGACGATATTATCAACTTCTTTGATAGGATACGAGTCCGAGATCATCTCGTCGCCAGTAATGAAATCCTAATGCGAGGTCAGCGATGTGTTGTAGTCGCGATATACTTCAATAAGCACTGGTGACGGGATCTTGCCTTGTAGATAATCATGATGATGATTTGAAATAGTATAGCTTGGTTAGTTTTCTATGAGATTACAACGATATCCCACCCGAAACTCATTATTGACGCACATTTGGATTATTCATACCTCATAATCATGTCAGTAGCTACTGAAATTGCTCCAAGGGTGGATAATCTGCCCCACATGACGGATATCCATACTTCTGAGCCCTCGATTCCGAATCTTTCCTCCGAACAATCACAAGAAGTTCTTGTTGCCCGTCTGTCGGAGCTGGTCAAGGCTGAGCCAGTCATTCTATTTATGAAAGGAACACCAAAATCGCCGGTGTGTCGTTTCAGTCGGCGGATCGTTCGACTCTTAGGCGACCACAAAATTCCGTATAGCACATTCAATGTCCTATCTGATGAGGATGTCCGTCAGGGACTGAAGTGGTTTAGCGAATGGCCTACATTCCCTCAACTATGGGTCGATGGTGAGCTAGTCAGCGGACTGGATATCGTAAGTCTATGTCTATCTTCCGAAACAGGATATTGTTTCTAAAAAGAACATGTGATCAGGTACGAGAGGAGTTTAACACCAAACCCGACTATTTAAGTGAGCATACCGTGGAGGGTGATGTCGCTTTCAAACATGGTCCGAGTATCTAAGACTTCGCATTCGAGGAGATATGGATAAAGTTCTCTAAGTGTTTCCATCTTGCGCTCAGAGCCACTGTCCAAAAACTCAAATACTTTGGCCACGATGGCCATATAGAGAATATAAAACGATTAGCAAATAGAAAGTGCTATCTTATGTCAGCGTTAGGCCCTTACTAGTCGAGCATAGCCACTGACGAGGCTTCTCCAATCAATCTGAATCAGGCAGCTCTTCATGGGTTAAGACAGATTAGAAAAGTAGCCATCTCTGCAATACCTACTCCCAACCGAGGCTCATGCGAAGTGATATACTTTGAGCCAGAATGAGTTCTGACCGTCCTTTACCTTTTTCTTTCGAAACACAAAGATAATAAACATACGATTCGCAAATATTTCCTAATTGCATCAATTTCTTATATACATATCGTCTCTGTACAGTTAGAGGTTCAGTTTCAGTTAGGAACATTTTGAAACAGTATCAAGAACACCAATCACAGTACAGACAATAAGCCGAGGCTTGTATTAGCTCTCATCTCTCGGATGGTGATGTGGTGAAACTGCCGAGGCATACGCCGTTTCATCCTCATTCCCACTTATGATCAATAAGGTTAATTTTCATATTCGTGAATATTGCCGTATTTGGACAAAACGCCAAGTTTTGAAAGGCCGTCTATGAATACTGCTATCACTTGCTGATAACTATATAAGGTTGTCTGTATGTGTTAGCAAATCCCATTATACAGGCACGACCATTAATACACTTTCGCTTCTATCTTCCCGTTCTTCTTATATCGTCTGCGACGATACCTTTTTATTCATTCTTTCATCCATTTTTCATCCTTCAGGAGCAGGTCTCCTTATTCAGAAGAATAACACCAAGTGTCTGAAGAAATTCTTATTATTCGTTTTTATACCAACTAATACCTATTCCACCTTTTTCGCCACTATGCAGCCTCTCCTCTGTCTTCTCACTCTCGCCTCTTTGGCCATGGCCTTCGACCAGTCGGCCAGGCAGAGTAAGCGCCAACTTAGTGGGAGAGTCCGCAGCACGGCCAACGAGTTCAAGGATGACGGTTGCAACGACATCATCTTTGTCTGGGCTCGTGGCTCTACCGAGATTGGTAATATGGTATGTTTGCTACTAAAACTGAATGAGTCCGTCTCTTACAGTCAATCAGGGAACGATCGTCGGTCCCGATGTCGCCAACAACCTCAAGGACGCATTTCCAGGCCAGGTAGCTGTGCAGGGGGTTGACTATGCTGCTCTTCTCTCAACCAACTTCGTCCCCGGTGGTGCTGACCCTGTCGGCATCCGCGAGATGGAATCTATTCTCAGCGATGCTATGAGCCAATGCCCTGACTCCGTGATTGTCACTGGCGGTTATTCGTAAGTCACTGTGCGCTGACCACGTTCTCAACTGTTACTAACGTTTTGTCCTCTCAAATAGCCAGGGCGCAGCCGTCAACCATCGTGTCATCGAGGATCTCCCTCAAGACCAACAGGATCGAATCGCTGGTGTCATCATGTTCGGCGACACCCAGAATCGCGCCGATGGGGGCCAGATTCCCAACTTCGACCAAGCCAAGACAGAGATTATCTGTGCCTCGGCACCCCGTGACACTGTATGCGATGGTATCCTCACTTCCGCTGTTCTACCGCCTCATCTTTCCTACGGCCGCAATGCTAAAGAGGGTGCCGATTTCCTTATTGGTCAGGTTAGGGGCGTCTTGGGTGCTGGAGCAAAGTAAGGATAGTCGCAAGTAAACGCGAACTGATATCAAGACTGCAAATTGGGTTTGCAGTTTAGTTCAAGCACTCAAACTATACCAGTCATGTAAATAGCGTACATTAAATTGAACAATATCAGTCTCCACTATCGATAGACTATGATTGCCATCTGGGTCACTTTCACAACTTTATTGTCAGTTCACATCTCCGTTATCACGGCCGCTAGGTACCTCAGAGCCACTCGAGAGTTGCGTATGGTCTTATGTTTTCAGTGGTACCTGGCTGTCAGCGATTATGACTTCCCTAGTACTTCAACTCGTAATGCTAGCCGTTTCTGATGTGTCACTTCTGTTACTATAGTCTCGACGCCCAATTGACGACTTTGTCTTCCCTTCATCCATATAATTAGTGACCTATGTCGTTAAATTCATATGAGAGAAGACAAGATAAAGTATCGATACCGCTCCTTATTGGACATTCTTATTTGTGAAAGGGTTGACCAAATTCGCTCTCTGAAGGTTTGCTGCAATGTCGCGATCATAGTATTGGAGCTTGACATGAACGCTGCGTACCCCAGAACTGATCAACCGGTGACTAGAAACTTTTTTTCAAGCGCTCCAGAGACGCCTCCGTCATTGAGACGGTTATTTCTGGAATTAGAAGCGTTAAGGCTAAGTGACAGAAACGCCGGCATGCCACCCAGAGAGAGCGGATGTCATGAACATAAGTAAGCGGCCGTGCACTTGATTCCCTGTCGTGGATCAAGAATCCAAATATACCCGTGATAAGTTCTGGAGGTATAATATTGATCGAAGTGGCGGATTCTGGCTCTATGTAGGGGCACATGGTTGATAACAGAGAACGATCAATGTTGTTGAATCAGGAGAAGATGAACTATCACTATTTTTTAGATCGATAATACGTATCCTGGTCTAGCCTAGATAGGAATAGGAGTTGTCAGGTAGCGTAAAGGTTTCGAGCACGAATAAAGAATGCCCTGCGCCGTCTCGATTGTCTACTTCTACTGCCAAGCTTGCTCCTCCCCAAATCAAAACTGAAGGTTGTCTTGACTGATCCCAGCGACGAAACGTTAAATGAAGCTCCTGTATAGTCTGCAGAAGAGATTCTTGCTCCTATGGTTGGCTTTCTTCATTCATCCTTAATCATCCCCTCGGACACTGCGTCATTAGACTGGTTAGGACTAGACACGGAGGGATTCCTATCATCCCATGCAGTATCATATTGTTCTTTGTAGGTAAACGAGTGCTTTGAAGATGATGGAAGGGTGACCTGGACTTGAAGCTCGCCCCCTTCACCATTCGTTCTTGCACCAACGCAAGGATAGAATCGCCCCAATAGGAACTCAGGATCCTCGACTGAGTAAGCTACTGATAAGTTGGAACATTTTGGTGATGTGGATAACAATAACCTACTGGTGTCGAGAAGGACACCATTCCTGGTGCGATAAACGGTCCCGGTATTGAAGTCCAAGCCACAGCCTACCACATCGCCTTCGCCAAATGTCTTGTCGGCCTCTTGAGGGTGACTTGGACCTCCGTTTTCGAAAAGCTTCCCATCATCTCCATGATATGCAAAAGAACCCTTGTGCCACCCCGGAAGATGGTTTTCAGGAACATTTGACTGGCAGAAGCCTATGGCACAAATTCTATGTTCCAAAAATTAGCAGAACTCAAAAAAAAGTATTTTGAATCATAGGTAAGGATGTCGTATAGAACATATTTTTATACAACGTACTTCATTTGTAATGGGTGAAGAATCTCGACTTCGAAGTAGAAAGATCTTGCGTTTGGGGGAATTGCTTCTTTTGTGCGAAGATAGCAATATTGCCAGTCGACTTGATCGTTCTTCGGGAACTTGATATCTATTTATAGTTAAAATGGCTCTTCCACCTTTGGGAGTGTTATTTACCTAACATCTGATGCGAACACGGGTCATGAGAAGAACACATGGATGATGAAAACTCTGGCCCATTAAAAAGGCTAATAAAGTTTGACGGTTGAGCATAACGGTTCGGGCTGATGTCTCTTTGCGGTTCGTTTTCGCGAAGAAATAATGCAAGCTCATGATGACCATATCTAGTGGCGACTTCGGCAGGCATCCAGCCGTTGTCATCGAACTCGTGGTGAAGTCGATCGGCTTGGAAAAGCAACTGGAATGTCTTAAGCCTTCCAACCTCGGCGAGCTCATGAATTGGGAACGGTACTTTGTTTGTGGGGTTGAGGATTGCATCTTCCCATTCTTCTACAAACCAGGGCATCTCTTCTATGAGTGAGGGTTGTTGGACAGCCCACTTCCAGGCAGAAACCAAGAACTTCGGAGATCTTGCTTCTGGGTGCAAGAGCAGCGATTCGATGCAATCTTCATTAGAATTCCAGCAGGCAAACTCCAGAGCATCAGTGTATCCATGGATGGTGGTATAAATGTCAGCATGTCGTTCTGGACTGCTAACCAACATTTTGATAATTTCCCGATTTTTCTCCTCCAAGGCAAAATGCAGTGGCGCATAGCTGTTCCTCCTACTATTTGATTTCTGGTTGAGATCCACTGTTGTCGACTGTAACAAAATTTCGACAACATTCTTCTGGTTGCCTTCACATGCCCAAGCAAGAGGAGATTTACCGTAGTCATGATCTGGATAGTTGAGATTGATCTTCGAGCCTTTTTGTCTGGATAGGTCAACTGCTTCGGAAATGAATTCGAGTGGCTCTCCGCTATAGCATGCCAATGTCAATAGTGTATGACCCATGTAAGTTGACGCGTCCATGCAACCAGGCGCCTTTGCAAGAACGTTTCTGACAATGTTGGGCATCGCTTTGACAGACTCTCCACCATCGGGCCAAGACGTCAATGCAAGGTGCAATGCATTACAGCCATATGTATCTGTGGTAGTGGGGTCTGCTCCTGAGTCAAGGAGAATAGAGACAACCGAGCTGTTGACCCTCATTATCGCAATGTATAACGGCGTGAGCCCGTTTTCATCCTTAACATCGATGCCTTCAATACCAACACTCCTCATAGTGTCTATAACCGTGCTGATGATTTCGTGACGGACACCGCTGTCGCACTCCTCGAAGTTAACCGCATAATGTAATGCAAGTTTGCCCTCCCCATCTTTGTCTTTTACCGTACCGCTATCACTTCTTAAGATTGTCTTGACAATGGCAAGTTGGTTGAGAGAGCATGCCAGCATCAGCGGAGATTGATGCTTGTCTTTGTTGGTGGACAAATTCGCGCCTAAAGAAAGAAGGCTTGCGACTAGCTCATTATTCTTATACCGGATCGCCAGATGGAGCCCAGTTTCCTGGTTATTGTCGTTCATGTCGATGCTATGCTTGTGCCTCGCTTCCAGGATGTCAAGTAAGTTGTCTTCCAATAGAACAAGCCATTGATCGCCCAAGAACCTGACCGCATGGTGCCACACAGTTTTCCCTTCCTTGTCCGTTACTGAGAATTTCTCCGAATAGTTTCTGATCAATAGATGCCCAATCTCTTTTTCTTCATCAACATTCTCGTCAAGGTACGACAAGGACGATTTGTCTAGAACATCAACGGTGCTAGGTTTGAACTTCAAGTCGCCGCTTTCGAGTAGTGCGGTACAGCACGGATATTGGGCCAGGGCAATAGCGAGATGTACTGGGCTCCGTCTCCAGGCATCCTCTTTCAACTCCAACCCGAAGGAAATTATAAACCTGATGAGAATATCAAGGCATTCCTTGTGTCCTCCTGCAATAGCAAGATGAACTGGAGTCATTCCATCGAGGCCTGATGATTGAAGGGCAGATCGCACGTCTTTTTTTGACATGTTTGTGAGGAAAGTATCCAAGAATATCGAATTACCGGTGGAAGATGCTATGTGAATCGGACTTCTTCCAAAATTGTCTAGCCACCAGTTCTTTGGTGTCTCCCCGCCCAAGCGGGCAACTTTATCAGCATTGTTGCACTCAGTGATCTCTAAGTCTCGACAAGCAGCAGCATAGTGTAGAGCAGTCCAGCCGAAAATATCTCTCGTCTGAAATTCCATACCTTGCCATTCCCCCAGATTGAGTCGGCGGTTATTGACGATCTCTTGGTGGAGGTTGGTGAATCTGATATGCTCCATGAAACCTTGTTGGATCTCGAGCTGCAATTGCCACTCGTGCTCAGCAATCCTCTCCTGACACTTCCTCTTCAGGTCCAAAAAGAAGTTCGCGCGTCCTTGGTGCTCGTAAAACAACCACAGTTTCATCATTACTCCAGGGAAAACATTAGAAATGAGGGTTTGTAAATGTTCAGCTGATCTCTCTTTTGCCAGCTTGGAGTTTCTCCGTGAAACTTCGGTCTTTTCACGAGAATCTTCAGATTCATCGATTTCTGGTTGTTTCGATTCTGTATTCGCGTTCGCAGGCTTTTTTAGTTGTGAAAACTGTTCATCCAGGGCCATCAGATAAACATAATCCAGTGCACGGGCTACTGCTGTTAAAGTGAGGGAGTCCTCGAAACGGTCCCTGGGGGTCTTCGGCATTGATTTCAGAATTTCAGAAAAGCTGGCAGCTGCCTTTGGCCAATGTTTCCGCTCAGTGAACTTAGGTAGGTCAGGCTCAAGGGTCGCGTCATTAGGCAAGCGATCTTTAATGCTGAACACAGGTATAAGACAGAATAGAATATCGTCATATGTCCCAAGACCTTCGTTTTCGGCACGACGGGCAAATTTCGTAAGCTTTTCATGCTCCAGGTTCCGATCGATGCCAGATTTGATTGGTGAAGAAACACTAACAGATTCACCAATGTTGACAGCACCTTGACCCAGAAAGTTTTTTGGTAAGTGATCGACAATTGTCCATATAAAGTTTGTGAATAGGTGCTGCATCACAATGGTAGCCGTAGCGGCAGTTGAATGCTGGACATGAAGCGTCTGAGGTCCGTTGGCGTCGGCAGGCGCAGTGTAGCCGATCACTATCTTGGCGTCCTTGTGTTTTGATTTGTAGATGTGTGGCTTGCTTGCGGAAGTGGTTTGTTCAGAACTTGAAACATGTGAGGTAAATCTTCTGGCTGCAGCCGAGCCTTGTGTTTGGAAGCTTGTTGTTCTGCTTCCCTCGGGTTGAGTATTAGGCCTGACCTGAGACACTTGCGTATCGGCTTCAATCTCGGTAATGGCTGAACTACCTACCCACCAGTTTAGGTCACGCTGCAGGACCCTATTGTCGTTGCTACGTCCCAGGATTCTGCAGTAGTCAACTCCCAAAGCAACATCAGCCTTTGACCTCTGCCATTCTGTCGCTTTGTTTTTCTTGCCTTTCGTCGTATTTTGGGCCTCGAGATGAGCCATCCAGATTGATAAAATAGCCTCGACTTTACCAGCATTGACCTTCCACCCCGTAGTCGTCTTGGTAATTTCTAATTTCACTATCCCAGACTTATCGCCTAAGCTTTTCATGGGAATTCCCCAGGTAATTGGTCGGTTACTGCTCAGTTCGTCCGAAGCAAACTCGTCCAAGAAATGCTCAATAGAGTGAACGAGCGTCAGTGCTGGCTTGAATGCCATTGTTTCCCATTCACAGAGATCTCCGAGCCGCTTCCGAACCGATATGAGTTTGTCGGCCACAGTTTCCGGAGGGATTGGGCTTGCTCGTTGCTGGGCCGTGCTGTTATCGCTGATCACGTTGTGATTGTTCTGTTCAGAGCATACATCATCGGCTTTAAGAACACCTGGAAAGTCAAATGAGTGAATAGTCCCGTTCGGGTGTTCAGCAGTATCAACTCTCCAAGATAAAACCAACTGTAGAACCTCTGGCAGTGGTTTTGTATTCTTTTCAGGATGAGGAAGGATACAGCCATCGTTCTCAACTAGTTCAATGGCTAGATAGTCAAGTTCATGCTCTGACTGAACCTCTCGATACTGGGTATCTTCTCCAAGTCGCCGCCTGACCAATGCCCGTATGATGGCCATGGTGATAAGGGCACCCAGGTGTGCAACAGCGACAGGCCATGGAAGGCCTCGAAGACCTATGAACTGGATGGTAAATCCTGCACCACCAGCAAAGAGTGCAGTCACTGCACGGATATCGCGCTTCCATACGAGCGCTCCACCACCCTTGCTCGTTTGTATCTTCTTTGCCTGCACGAAGCTTTCTTGCGTCCGGATACTTGGCTGTTTTTCGTAGCTATCCTCATTCTGATCATCTCGTTCATGTGATTTGGAGCCAACGTCCTCTTTCCGGCTGGATGTCGACATAAATTCTTTGTCTTGTGCGTAGATGATATAAGAGGCGAATTCCTGGTCACTAACTCGTTGCTTGCCTTGTACCCAGAATAAACTCAACTTCTCTCCTTGTTCTTTAGATTCATTGGGATACCATTTGTACTCTTTCGTACTTCTTTCAATGGCAACTGAGCAAGCAAGCATGCCAGTGAACAGCAGAACAGAACCGCCTATGTAACAGGGAAGACCCCAAGGCTGTTGTTCAAAGCCAGGAAATTGATAGGGTATTACGGCAGCTATCGCAAGAAGAGACATCTGTAAGATGACCGCGGAAAACGCAGCCAAGTGAAGTTCAGCACTCCTTTGTTCTGCCGTGATCCCTTTAGTTGCAATGTTGAGCTGTAGGTTGGGATACTGAAGAGAGTCCCAGTAATTATTTGATGTTCTTTCATTGTTGGCACCGTGTTCAAGTGCGTTCTCCGGAGACGTAGGATGGGCTTTGAACCGTTTCAACCATTTCATGAAGCGCACATCAAGCTCGTCACGGTAATCTGAAATGCACACGTTAGACCTCGACATAAACCTGCATGGCTCTTAATCTTACCCTCTTTCTTTAGGATATCCTGGCCTTCTTCAGCCGCGGATTGCAAAGTATGTATACCGTACGTCGTCTTGTTTGAGTCAAAGCCCCTTTGGAACAAAATAAACTGAGCAATATTTGACTGCCCCATAGTTCTCACAATACCCCTTCCATTAAATAGTTCCCCTACTTCGGCAGATGTAGAGGACATATACTCTATTTCGGCGGCAGCTTTGTTTTCGCGGGCGCGGCCAATAAAGGCTTTCAGTACTGGGCGACCTTCAACACGGATTGCACCCGCTATTGCCGTCATGATCCCCAATGGGACGCAGGCAAAAATGACATGGTCATACCAAGTGAAGGTCTCGCTGAGAAATTGACGTGCAAACTGCTCACCAAATAACGCAAGGACGCTTAGAAAATAATTTAGTTGACTTTATACAAGGTGCATGCCATTTCAGATTGGGCAATACGTAGCCTTGTAACTTACGGGCCAAGATCGGAGAAGACGTTCATGAGGAAATCAGTATCGTCATCGTCAGCAAGTACCTCTGTTACGAACAGTAGTAACAGGACTAGTAATGAACAGGGAAATTTTGCAACATGCATCGTTGCAACTCGTGATTCGAATGTTGATAAAATTTGTTTTCGCAATACGCATGAAATGATATTCCAAATTGGATGATAGAAACTCAAGAATCTTGCGTGTGAAAAGTCTGAGTTTTTTCCCTGTCACCATTTGGGCTAACGCGCAGTTTCTATGGCATAAAGACTAGGATGTGAATATATGCAGTTGGTTGTTATAAAACAACCAATATTGGTTTTCTTGCAGCGGCTGAAAAGCAGGCTCTGGGAAGAAGCCATATGAATGGCTGGTTTATTTTGGGCTGTCATCTTTTGCAGGCTTATTCGCTGATCTTTTCTGGTTATACTGACAGCCAAGGAGGGGTCATCTTCTGAGGCCCAGTGGGGAACAAAAAACAATATGAAGATAAAATGATGTGACTGTATGGCTCGTCCGAGTGGTGAGAGAATTGTGAATGAAATAGCCTATAGCAGTTAGAAACCGTATCTTGAAAATTGGACAACTACTAATCGTTGGGCAACAGTTCTTCGTCTGTTTGGACTTGTCTAGATGTTGAATGATCTCCACGGCCCGTACTTCTAGATCCTTGATTAGCTGAATGATTAGCGTCGGGCCGCAATGTTGTATTACCCGAAAAGCCGTTGTCCGTCTCGTATTTAAAAGTGCACCAAGAATAGGTCAGTTCCGAAACGACCTATCAAATGCCAGGTCAATATTCGACAAGTGAGTAGTAAGAAAGTGTCCAGAGAACAGAGCAAGAATCCTGGCAGAAGTCAAGTATGGCATTCAAGAGTAGAAAATGAGATGCAGAAAGTCTGGAGATTCAGCCTTTATGATTACAATCCACACATATTACCCCAAACCACATGATGGCTGGTACAACGATCCAGCCTAAACTATCGTAGACTTGAGCAAATACCTTCCTATTTCTCAAACAAAACATGATTGAGATCTTGAGTTCTCTTCTGGTACTTCTGCTGTTTATTCCCACACTCGATAAAGAGATTTTATTGAACTAAAGGTACACGCAATTATAATAGGTATTGAATGTCTCCCTCGGAGAACAATTATTAAACATATCTTCTAAATACATCTGAGAATTAAATATATAATTATAACGCCGACTGTCCCTCACACCTATCAGTACTTGAAGCCACCCATTCTCTCCCTCAAAACACCCTCAGGATCAGCCTCAAGCTGAAGCGCCTTGAACTTGGCATAGTTCTTGTACGTTCCAGTGACATTCTGATCAGACATGGCATCATTCATGAACAGAGGAAGGTAAGCATCAGCAGGCTCACCCTGTTCCTCCAGCCACTGAGGCACCTTCTCCTCAATCCAGGCAGTCAAGTCCTTGGAGAACTGACGAACCATGCCATCGAACCTCTTCTCAATCCAAGCACACTGGATCTCGAGAAGAACACGATCGGGGTCATTAGCAGTGAAGCCGATAGCGTTTCCACCTCGCTCTTCAGTGTGCTTGCCAATGGCGGCGGGCATGGGCTGGAAGTCCACTGAGCATTGGGAAGCAAGGCCTCGGAGGCGCTTGAAGTAGCCCAGTGTGATTTCGTGCATCTTGGCGGTGATTTGCTTGTAGACAGTGGAGTCCTTGGGGAAGTAAGGGATGGTGGCAGTCTATACCTGTTAGTTGAGGTTGCGAGAGATCGAGGGTGTTACTTACTCTGAAAGAGATTCTGGAATTGAGCAGAGAAACTCCGGCTCCGTTTGACTTGAGCTAATCATATGTTAGTAATGCGAGATTTCAAACTGTGCATAGTGATGGACTTACAAGTTCAGGGTATGACTGGGTCTTGGTGGTGTCAAGGGTAGACTTGATCTTCAAAAAGTCGGCAAAGGGGCCAGTGGTTGGAGGCTTCTCGCCGTCGTAGAAATAGAACATCAGGTTGATTCTGCTGCCACCAGTAAGGATGAGGCTGGTAGTGATAATGGAGGCCTTGGGGTCCTCATTGTTGTATGGGATGAACTTGTGCATGGCTTGGTAGAGTTCGTCGGTCTTGGAGTCATCGTATGTACGAAGACCACCCCAGACCTTGCCAATGGGGTAGGCCTTGATGGTAAACTTGGTGACGATTCCTATGAGAGGTTAGATATAGTAGTCAAAGGATACATATGCGAGACTTACCGAACTGACCACCACTTCCCCTCAATGCCACAGCAAGGTCGGGTTGCTTCTCGGCATCGATGTTGACAATGGTTCCGTTGGCGTTGACCATTTCCCAAGAAACAATATTCTATCATACTGTTAGCTGAGTCAAGACGAGACAGGAGAAGACATACATCAGCGGCCAAACCGTACTGGGAACTCAAGAAAGAGATACCACCTCCAGTAAGAAGACCACCAACACCAACGAGACCCAGACGACCTCCAACAATTGCAACACCATCTTTGTTGAGGGCGGAGATGACATCGTTCCACTCTCCGCCAGGCTTGACATACGCAACCTTCTTCTCAGCATCATACACCGCACCGATCATCTCGGCCAACGAGATGAGAACACCATCACCAGCTGTTGCATGGCCGGGATTGGGGTCATGGCCACCACTCTTGGCAGCGAACTTGACATCGGGGTACTTGTTCAGGATCGTGACGGCGGTAGATACATCAGAAGCTGACTTGGCAGTGACTACACAAGCAGGCTTGATCTCACGCAGGGTTGTGGACCAGTAGCCAGTGGTCTCGGTGTTGAAAGTGATGGCATAGGGGAAGGAGACGATGTCGGGGAGGTTCTTTGCGATCTCGTTGCAGGCCTTGGTGGTTGAGGCGCTGGGAGCCGCGAGGGCTGGGACAGCCAAAAGGGAGGAAATGAGAAGACGATTAAGATACATCATGATGATAAGACGAGATGCAATGACTGGTTCATTCAAAGGGAGTATCGATGAGAGGAGTATCAGCTACCTTAAATACTAGAAATATCATGACGGTAAATAGGAAGAGGCCGATGATGGTGTACAACACGGACCAACATGTAGCTCGCCTACGACCGTTAGTCTACTTGGCCTACTTGGCCTGACACTCGTATTGAGCATTGGTCATGATAATCCATTGTGGGTCAGAGCCTAACATTAATAAAGGGTCTTGTGGAGAGAGTGAGTTTTGTTTCTTTTCTTTTGTTAAACCGACTGTCGGGACTGTTGTGCTATGTTACGCAGTTATGCATCATCGGAAGGAGACACATGCTTAACAATCAACAGGCTATAGCTACTTCACATGTCCCTCGGGATGTTTTTGATTCTCTTACAATCTTTCGGCACTTGAAAGCTAATGGTGTACTTAGTTAAAAGAAGTTGAAGATCATCAATATAAATTATGGACTAAACGAACTGTCGTTTCCCCACGCTGTCACGATTTGTTGTCCGCTTTGGGAAATCTTCAGCTCATCCCTGCATCGGGCATACGCGAGACGCGGATCCAACCAATGAGGACTAATGTTTCACACAGCACGAGTCATACGAACCCTCTGGGCGTTAGGCGAAGAGGGTAAGGTTGCGAGTTGGCTTTGTCCATCATTGGATCATGACTTTTACTCTCGGTTGCCGATGTGATCTGCACCAGAACAAATCTGAAACGGGTAGCTCAGGTGGTAGCCATGACTTCAGCTTTGGCTAATAATAGTGTGACAGCGAGTTATAGTTTGATGAGGTGTGGACCGAGCGCGACGGGGAATTAAGATGGACATGTTCTGATGTTTCAACGCGACGTAAGGTACGTATACGAGATTAAAACGACAAGGAAAGAGCATGTTGAGGTTTCAGTCGCTTTCAGTCGCTTTCAGCTCGGGAGCCTCGGGTTGCTACTAGCAAGGGTAGGTACTCGAAAAGGGTGATCCTTGCGGGCGCCAAGTCAGCCACTGTAGGGTAAGATGCTTTTTTTATTAGAAGGCTAGAATCATGCGTCATAATTCGGGACAAAACAGGTGCAATAGCTGACATTGACTAAGATAACTAGAGAAGAAAAATAGGTCTAGATACAAGGAAAAGGGTCCTTCTTTATAGCTTGTTGAGGCTATTCACATACAATTTGCCTTGGTCAGTGACCCGAAGCTTGTCCGGTGGATTGTTCCTTGTTTGGACAAACAGCCCTGATTGGCTTGTTATTTGTCAACAACTTTTTAGGTACTATGTAGTTATCGGAAATTATTGTGTTTGGAATAGTAGAGATGTCGGAACATATGAGACGGAATTGATAGGTTGGATTATGCGACTTAGAACTAACTGAGCAATTAAAGATATATAGTCAACTGGCGTTTGCTGCTTAGAACATTAGTGTTTATTGCGTGATTAACGGTTATGTTCTCTCGTGTCTCAAAACTTAAAGCCCACAGACCAACGTTTCTTCGATCCACAACCCGAACCGATCGAGAAGAACCTCTATCGCCTTGATTACTAACCAAACTCAAAAGGAAAACCTACATCATCCTCAGCCTTGCGTCTCCCCTGTAGCCTGAGGCAACACAAACGGCTGGAATGTCCTGACAAATAGGATGTCTCAGATTGGGAATGAAACCAAGCGGCAGGCAGACCGGGATCTGGCGTCAGCCGCTGTGCGCCACTTAACTCTTTTCATGCACCACAACGAATAGCATCGCTCAGATCTACTGTAGGAATCGAGGTACAGCCAGGGTTATGTTAAATCCGGAAATCTAGACCGGTGGTTAGATACCATCGCGAACCTTATCTCAGCCGTGCGCGCCACCGACTTTCTCCCCTTAAAGGGCTGACACAGCGGGATCTGTAGCGAACATACCCAAGATTCTTTCTCCCTTTGGTTCCTGAATAAAATACTTCCCCATGCCCTGCATTCGACCAGCCACGAGCTATGAGAGGACTGACTCTATGGCCGATAGTTGTCATTGCCATTTCTTTGTGTGAGCCGGTTTATGCCAAGGAGTACAGAGTGCAAGATGCGCCCGAGTGTGCTGTAAGTTTATCGGTCGCGTTAAATGAGATTATTGCTCTTCTAATATCAACAGATGAAATGCCTCGACAAGTTCCTCGAAAGACCGATATTCTCCGACGCCAGCATCGAACGCCTATGCAACGTGACAACGGTCAGCGACAATGTTCTTATATGCGTCAGAGGGGGTTGCAGTGTGAAGGATCTTTTGGGTAAGGGCTGAGACGCGATGTATTCAGTTGTCGCAGGGGTACACAGCTAACGACGCGTCATGTTCAGAGTACATGAGAGAAGAGCGCGTGTCTTGCAATAGACTAGACATCGACAACGACCACAACATCAGAGCTATCAACTTTTTTATCCTTGGAGCGATACTCGTCTCAATAAGTATAAGATTGTCGACAAAGTTTCACCGATTCACAAAATGGGGTGTAGATGATTATTTAATTATCCCTGCAGCAGTGAGTGGGACTTGTTCGCCAACCCAACATGGTGGACTACTTACTAGCTTATCGAAATATTCAGATTCTTGCAGCGATACAAACAATACTTATGATTCTTAGTAGGTCTCGACTCGATTCTGGGTATTTTAATTCTTGTAATACTGACACAAGTCGCTCTTCTAGTGACATGGTCCGGCCTAGGACATGACATCTGGACGATAAGCGAAGAAACAACAACCCGATTCTTCATAGTAAGATCAAGATCACCACCATCAGAGTTCGCAGTCAATACTAAATGATGCAGTATCTCCTTGTCGTCGAATTCACATACGTTCTCAGCTTGTGTCTAATCAAACTGTCGATCCTATTCTTTTTCCTCCGCATTTTCCCCGACCCAACATTTATCACAATTATTAGATGGACCATCGCACTTACTATTCTCTCCACAACCATCATCTTGGTTCTTGCAGCCCTTCAAAGTGCCCCCACAGAGCCGTCACAAGACGGCTGGGATGGGTTCCCCAATTCCGGACCGCGTCTCGACATCCAAGCTCTAATCCTCTCTCATGCTGGCATCAATGTTGCATTAGATATTTGGATGTTCGTTCTTCCCTTAACTCAGCTGTATAACCTTGGTTTAAAGGCGAGAAAGAAGATTGGAATCATGCTCATATTTGGCGTGGGAATATTGTGAGTTTCAAGATATTATTGCTTGAATTTCACTAATAATCCAATGACAGTCTTATCGCAGTCAGCTGCATCCGGATACCGCACATGTTGGACTTTAACAGAACCCTGAATGCGACATGTAAGATCCCCAATCCTATCACTGATACTTGAATCTGACATGGCAATCTATAAGCCGATTCGCAAGGAATCGTCATTTGGTCCAATATTGAAACAGGCGTCGGCATTATTGTTGCTTGCATGCCTCATACCCAACCATTACTACACGCAGCGAAAACAAAGATAAAATGGCTCAACATCTTGCCAAGCAGCTCTAGCAGCACACAAGGAATATTCGTTGACAGGTCATTGGTGCCGATAAAAATGACAGTGACCGGCACGACCGCTGGGACAGCACCAGAAGATCTCGTTTTATATGATAGTGGAGGTTTGTTAAGCGCGGATAGACCAGAGAATGCAAAGAAGGCAAGTCATAGACTAAATGGAGTCGAGACGGTCTAGCAACAATAATTGTATAGAAGTTAAATCATCAAATTCTTTTCTAACGTCTTGTCTAATTGACGGCCATAACCTGTGTGAATGACCCAGCTACAGTACTACCCGGCGCGGCTTGATAAAGACTCGATCCGGGTACCTGGTCAGAGATGAAACTTCCTTGGGAGTAGCCACATGCGCAGGCAACGGCAAAAGCTCAAATGTCCAAATAATGAGAGTGAAAAAGATCTTCATCTCGAGATACGCCAATCTCTTACCAAAGCACCCGCGAGGGCCCTGCCCAAATGCCTGAATAGGGACGGCTTGAGAATCAAACACAACTTCCTCTTTGCCAGCTTCATTTACTACCGACTTGAGCCATCTCTCGGGGACAAAGTCAGGAAAGGCGTATTCTTGATCAGCAGGCTGCTTTGGCTTTCGCGCCCGGACCCATTCACTACTGCGCGACTCATCGTATTGGATTGGTGGTGAAAGTACACCTGGACCGTTGGAGAGAAAGGCGATGGCTGTTCCTTTTGGGATGTGGGCGCCGAGCAATTGTGTGTCGACTACAGCTTCTCGTAGGGTCATGCCGAAAGTGTACGATACTCGAAGTGTTTCATCGATGACAGCATCGAGATATGGCACACGCGTTTGTATGATCTCTGTGAGAGTGGGAGGGCGTTTTTCGGCTTTGGCTTGCTGATAAGCTTCTTGAAGACCTTTTCGTAATTCGGATTGTGCTCTTTGGTCTCTGCTGAGATAGCTTATGCCCCATCGTATGGTGGAAGATGTAGTTTCATGGCCGCCGATCAAATATGACATGAGCTTCAAGACACGTTAGTCTGATTCGTCCAGGAAATTGAAGTATCTTGGTACTTACCTCGCTGGCGATAGTCTGAGAATGGTAGTCAGGTTCTCTCCCCTCTTTCTTTGCCGTGGCTTCTTCTCTGACCGATATCTCATCCAACGCGCACTTCATCGCTTCCCCGTTCTGTCGTCGTTTGATACCGTTTGCAATCTCGCGGCGCTGCAACTTTATAGTCAAGGCGATGGCATTGCGCATCGTTGATGACAGGTTGCGATATAGAAAGTGAAAGAATGGAGGGGAGGGTGTCCTGACAACCTTTGCTACACTTTCGGATAAGATAGTCAAAGCACCTAGCTCCTCACGCAGTGGCACCTCTTTGAATGAGATTTCGCCATCATTCTCACTTCGAGGCTCTATGCTGAGTTGATCTTTTTCTTTCACCAGTTGTGTGTCTTGAGTGTCTATCCCGAAAGAGGCACAGACAATGATGTCCAGGGCGGCATGGTGTATGTCTCTTGAAGCAGCGAAGAACTTTCCATCTGCAAGTTCAAGTTTCAAATTCCACAACTCAACAAGCCGTGAGAACTTGTCGTAGATTTCTGGCGCTGATACCTAGATGCACATAAGAGTAAGCCTCACCTCATCTTGTCCATGAATCCTCCTTACCTCAGACAAAAACGTCGGCGTCATCAAATTCCTGACAAGTTCCTTGTTTTTCTTAAACTGCGGATTATGACTCTGAAGCGTAATCTGTGAACCAGGAACAACGCCCTTGAAAATAGACGTGCTCGCACTACCTCTATCAAACTCTTTGAAACGACGAGTGCAAATCTCAGATGCCTCATAGTAGTCAGTGACAACCACCCAGGGTTTGCTTATGGGACGAATAAAGGCTTGGAAAATCGGTGATTGATGTTTGACAGCTTGCGTCGCGAGCCAATCGGTCAAGCTACCATAGGCACGGACTTCGGGCAGATCGCCAAAGATTCGCTTCGTGGCTGCGACGTTGTACGGGATTCCTTCTAGGGGACGAGGTAGTATTGATCGGTAGATTGTGTAAATGAAACCAACCAATAAAAGTCCACCTACGAGAAATGGATAGTCGATACTACCAAAATTTGAAAGCGCCATGTTGTGCCTGTGTCGGTACTGATCCTGTTGAGAAGCCGTTTTGAGAGATGTGGAAAAGCAGTGAATTTAAAACACAAGCTCCATTCAACATTCTGCACAGCTACCCTCATTTGGCTAGATTGTTCAACGAATTCACTGCTCTTTATGCCACAAAATGCAGCCTCAATTGCGCGCCTCCAATCAAATAGTCGATTTGGCGAGGTCGGTATGACAGTTGGGGCTTGACGGACTGCCTATTAAAATCTGAGGTAAGATTGCCAAGCTAAAAAAGCAATAATTGGTGGAACATGAATAAATTGATACAGTGGATTCAGTCAGCGGTGAGATGAGATGATAAGCCGTATATTTGATTTGTTCATCAGTGTCTCACTTGTCTGGCTAGTCTCGCCATCTGGCACATATCAGACCCGCTGCAAGGATCGAGGCAAGCTACTTATTGGTGACACAGGAACGATGCAGTTTCCCTTGTAGACCACACTCGGTATTTCAAGACAATGCCGAGGGTGGACAAGATCTTATCTTACGTTGACCGTAGCTTATGTCGATCTGTCAGAATATAGCAAAACATATTTGAGAGGGGCTTGCGTCACTTGACGTAGGGTATGTTGTCCGTTCGCACACATCATTCATCACCAAACTAGGACTTTTACCAATCAGTAAAGCCCATTTGGAAATGTTATTGCATTTGCGAGTCTCTGGGTTGTTCGTCATCTGGTATCCGATATATCATCGCTCTTCTCTTGACTGCAAAATTGTAAAGAACGCGGCTCAACTGAACATTTTTGAACACGGGACCTTGAGGATACATTAACTAGCACTCGGTTGCACGATTAATAACGATCTATATTTAACTCCATACGTATCTATTATATTGTTCATAAAATTGTTATCAGGACGCCGGGACTCGTGATGACAAGTCTCCCTATCACTCCCCATGATTGCGCACAGTTCGTAATCATCTTATCGAAACTCAAAAGCACCTTCTGGTTCTCGGTGAATGAACTGAATGGAATGATATCAAAAAGTCTACCAAAGTAAATCTAAGAATAAACACTAAAAAATCCCTCCAAAAACATCCTTCACGATTTCATCAGGTACACTATCATCATGGCCGCCGCCACCTAAAAGAGAGCTTGCAAATCCACCGAATAATGGTCCACCGAAAATTTGAAAGACTGTACCTATCTCGCTGTTACTGAAGCCAATCGATCTCATCAGGCCGTGGATCTCGTTAGGGCCCAAGTTGAAGATATCTTTAAGGCCCGAAGCTATCTCTTGAGCGCCGAAGCCGGCGTCTTTCATTGTAGAAGCCACTTCGCTAGCAGTTTGGTCAAAGGCATTGTGCAAGACATTGGCAACCGAATCAACCGCCGTGATGACGCCTTGCTCAACCTTGCCGGCCCACTGAGCTGCAGTGCTTAAAATGCTGCTGAATATGTTCTTAGCGTCATTCTCGATTTGAGAGAGAATGGACGATAGGACATCACTCAATGTTGAGATTGGAAAGTCGACTTCAAAACTACCGATGGTGAGGGTTGCCCCTTCAAAATCAAAACCACCCCCGAGTGTTATGATGACACCAGAGCCTGAACCAACGAGTCCCAAATTTGCGTTAACTGTAACGTCCAAGTCAATGGACCCTAGGCTGACATCGGCGATTGTGGGCAGTGAAATATTCTCGTCAATTCCATACGAGAATGTGGCAGCCAGGTTGTCAAGCCCGGTTAATGTACAAGTCATCTGCTCGGTCAAGATAGAACCAAAGTCCAGATCGAACGTAATAGCGGTCGATGTGATCTCCGCAGTGAGTTGCTCGTTCACTATCTCCAACAAGCTCACACTGGCGTTGATGTACAGGTAAGGCGAGGCTGATGTCTGGATCTTCAACACTGGACCACCCGCAGCCACCAGCTGCTGAACGGTAGAATCTTTGTTGGCCTGCTGTAGCACGGCCGTTGTAGCCAACTGGTTATTGTTGATGGGATTGCCGGCAGCATCCACCTTGTCGGTAACGCCCTTGCCATCACCCCCAAACTTGAAAAGGTCGCCCAAAGAGAGAGGGGCCATCTCAATCTCGGCGTTTATTCCGTTTGTGGGATCGATTGCTACGTCGCCGTAGAAGCTCAAGAAAAGGATGTCTGCACGACATTTGAACCCGTAACCGATCGGGGAGAGCGAACCATCAGGTAATACAACAGGTTCCATGGGGTTCTCAGACCATTGGAAAAACATGTCCTTGAATGAAACCGGCAAGTCCAAAGGACATTGCGAATTGGTGAAAATAGTAATCACGTCTGTCAGTTGCATCTGAGGTACGTAGAAAGAAACGTAGAGCGGGTTCGGGACTCCATCTTCCAACTGACACACGACAACAAAGGAGTCATCGTCAAGTAACACTTGGGCCCCGCTGGCAGCGTCGCCGATATGCAATTGACCGGACAAGCCTACCACTGCACCTGGTGGCTCGAAGAAGACTCCAATGCCTACCCCAAACGAATCAAAATGTACACCCTTCATGAGGGTAGGTGTAGGGAGAGTCATATCGCTTCCTTCCACCTGTACCCCGAAGCTGGCCTCGAGATTGTCGATGGTCATGGTGACCTCCGCGTCGAACTTCTTCTCAAAGACATCGAACGGAATGGTACCAGCAACCTCAAAGGTGACAAATTTGAACAGTGGGTTGATGCTAATGGTGACATTGGGATCCTTTATGGTCAAGGTTCCCAAGTCTCCACAGGGTACCTGCATAGTATCAAGGCTGATGGTGAGCTGCGTCCCGCCAATGCCTTGGTCAAGGGCGTAATTGATGTTGATGCTGATAAGAAGCAGTTTGGAGTTGAATAGCGACATGAAGAATTTCAACGCTTCTTCTGACTTGGCAGGTAATAGGCTTGGATCAACCTCGGCTTGAAGAGCGAGTACACCATTGCTGGTGCTGCAAGTAAACTTGGTCGCCGTGATATCCGGTAAGCCAGACGGCCACGTTCCACCCATTGATGTCACGAGACTGCTCAGAGAGTATACAGCCTGATCCATGGGCATGGATTTACTGACAGGCTGCTCAGCGGCATATGTTATACCCATCATGTAGGTAACAAACGTGCAGTTCGCGTAGGCCGGATGTTGAGCAAAGAAGTTGGTTACGGGCTCCGCCACTGGAATTGATTGGTCCTTCCAAATAGCATTGAAAGCTACCGCAACTGGATCCTGGGGATTGTTGGTCATGAAGCTGATAAAGTCCATGGTCTGGGCCATGGCATTCATATCGGCCTGAGACACAGCAAACGGCCCGACGCTGAACATTGGTATGTAAATGAACCGCGCCAAAGGGGAATTGGTCGTTGCATTGCTGACTATCAGTGTCGATGTTGAGTGGATGAGCGTCACTGAAGCTACGGTATTGGCCGGTACCGTTGTAAGCAAGGTCAATGTCCCAAAATAGTTGCTCGTATCTTGGGGAGCGAATGAGTCGTAGACCTGAACGGCGACGTTTAAGCTATTGGTGAAGGACACAGTGATGGTAGACATGGTAGCGGGGCCAAGTAACAAGTGAGAGAAGTGAGGGGGTAGAATGGTAGTAGGATGCAAGATGCTGCAAAAATATGGTGGTGTTGAGTGTTGTTGCTGAACCTATTTTATACAACAAATACCAATTGGCTTGTCGTTCAACGCTTGTATACTGGTAGTTCATCCATACTCCGGTTGTGCACCGTCCAGATACCCCGTCAGTTCATCTTGGCTGAGACATACATATCCAGCTGAGGGCGCTAAGCAGGCTGTGAGTTCTGGAACCTGCATGTCTCTAAACTATTTTACTTACATCCCAACGGCTTCAGTCTGGGTCAGCCACGAAAGGGCCAAAATGAGCTGATTTAACGGCTATAGTCTTGCCATGATCCATGGTAATTCCTGAGATAGCTACTTCAAATTCACAAGGACAATAGTGGCTGGCTGAGAGGACTTTTGTAGTTATGGTCGAGAACATTTTCAATCGGTATCACATGGCTAAGCAAAGACATTCCCAAACCCCACGTTCTTTTTCCAATGAAATAAAGACACCTAAGTACATCGAAATGACAGCGGTAGTAAATATTGTTTGTGTGGCAGAGGTATAATGTATCTTTCATTGTAGGAATTTACTGTTAAACTCGTATCTCTGTTTAGATCGAATGAGTCGACGGTCAAATGTACAGTCCAAAACGCATTACAGATGATCAAAAGATAGTTAAGTACTACCCAAAAATGTGAAATTTAAGCGGTGAAGTATATAGCTGGCCATTGAGTCCAAAAAGACTATACCAACTTGGATAGAATGTGCGGCTGAGCCCGAGGCTAACTAATGTAAGCGAGTGACAGGAATGATAGCTGATAGCTGGCAAGCACTATTAGACGAGTGGCGCTAGCTATTGGGAGATGTCACTGAAGCCAGCCAGGCTAGGAGCGAATTTGACCAATAGTGACTGCAGGGATGGATGGTTTAAATCAATAGGCTGAATCAAAGCCAGCTGAGTGTAAAAGTCTAGACTGTCTGTCTTATCATACTGAGCCGCGGCGTTGTGAGTATCAAATCATTGGGCGACGTTAGCGAACGAACCTCATCAGCTGCAAAGAATGCTTCATTCCTGCTCGATTTATGTATATATATATAGAGGGAGAGGAGCCATTCATGATATCCTCCTCACTCAGTCAATACTCACTCAATCCATAACAACTCAATCCATACTCACTTTTACTTGTCTACTTTACCCTACTTCATCATGTCTTCCGTCTTTACCATCACAGTTACCAACAACGTGGGTTACGATGTGGACATCTTCAATGTCTTCCATTCCAACCCCAATCCCACCTCCGGTACGACTGTGGCATCGACCTACACCAAGTTGGCCACTGTACCCAACGGCGCTGTTGCCCAGCAGGTGCAAGGCGTGCCGGATGGTAGCAGTCTGCAGGCGATGATTACAGGAAATATCGCAACACTGAACGGCAACTACTACCAGCAGTTCCCAGTGGCCGTGATGGCTGTTTCCGATTTCGCACCAACACTCGCCTTCACTCTCACTAGCGATATGCTGCAAAACATGGTGGACTCGTTCCAGTTCATCAAGTACATGCAAGCCTACCCATCCTCGGCCCTGGCCAAAGGGTTCCGCGCAGCGCTAGCTCAGAAGGTCCCAACAGAGGCGATCAACACCTTTTTCACTGGCACTTCTAATTTCCAGCAATGCACTTACAGCACCTGGAATGTAGTTTTCACGTGGCAAACCCAGTTCACGAGCGCCTGGCAAGGTACATACTACCTCTACACTACGGACAGCAGCAGCGCGGACAGCACTGCCACTCCGCCTGCCACTCCGCCTGCCACTCCGACTGCCCCGACTCTGGTAGCAACCCTGGCGATTACGGCTAGCGCAGCGGCCAGCTCGGCACAGCTGACAATGGCTGCCAAAGGTGGTCAGATTATCCCGGTAGCGATGCCAGGCGATGGCACCATGCAGGAGCAAAACGCAGGCACTGGCGACCAATCCGTGTCCCTCAACCCGGTCTGGATGAGTGCTGTGCAGACCAGCGACAAGACGGGGGATGCCTACACCGTCATTGGAGCTGCGTTTGCGGGCACCATCAACAACGTGAACGTGGCTGGTAACATCAACACGCTCGTGGTCCCAAGCATTCCGAGTACCTCGCCGACCTTTGATAGTGTGATGTCTTCTATTAGTCACTATAGTGACAAGTTTGGGTCCTTGATAGGAATCTTGACAGGCGTTGCGACGGTCTTGATCATGTTCAAGGACAGCAAGGCGGCTGAGAGGCAGAGGATCCTTGATGCACAGAAAGAAGCCAAGACTGAGGCAGACGCGAAAGAGAAAGAAACCAAAATCAAAGCGGAATCCGACGCGAAATTTCAGTCTGAGCTCAGTCAAGTGTCACCAACTGTCGAGAATCTGGCTTCTCAAGCGGAAGACGGGTACAAGGCGGTAGCTGTGGCCGACAATGTCCAGAAGGACATGAAGACTGTGCTCAAGGAGGGAGGAGAGCTGAATCAGGAACTGGTGGATGGTTCTTCAGATCCGGCAATTGAGAAAACTGAGGAGAATCTCGAAGGCGCCGTTGGGGACCTTGCAGACGCCGACAAGTCTGGCACGAGTGTGGCTCAGGCCGAGGCAGATTTGAAAAACGTCGACAAGACTGTTGCGGACACAAGTGAGGATCTGAAGAACGAGGTGCAAAACGCGACCAACACGGCTTCACAGGGTGAGGAGACGGCAGAAAAGGGCGTCGAGAAGGTCAATGAGGAGGTAAAGGAGCAAGCTAAGGAAACAGAGGAGGTTAAGGAGGAGGAGAAGGCTGAGGCCGAAGCAAAAGCGTCCGACCCAGTAGATGACAAAGAATTTGGCAATGAGAAGCGAGAGGGCGAGGGCGAGGGCGAGGGCGAAGGTGAAGGTGTGCATATCGGAGGAGGAGAATAGACCAGCGGTTAGACTATTCCATATGCAGTCACCCTCTTTCTGCCAACCCTCAGAGGCCGACAGCGGTCCAAACTAGTATCAAGTTAGATTAGTTTTATTTCTTTTATACTCTTTGAATACATCTATTATGGCTCGCACAGCCAACTTAGACTGCCACGCCGTGAATCCATATTGCCTATTAAACAATCATTTGGGTTCCCTTGTGTAGGCTCCTTACGTCCGGACTTAATCAAACGATGAATAGACTTGTGATATAAGAAATCATATGTATTGGATAACTACTGCTATGAGTATCACTTTTGTCTTTGTAAGACATCTTTTTTGAAATGTATTAAGTATCGCCACTTGATATAAAATGATATACTGGAATCCTAATACACATTGAGATTGGAGTATTTTATACCTCTTGAAACATAACCCGGTATTACAGTATACTAGACCTCCTTGTTAGACTGAATAACACATGAATGGGAAAAGACATACTTAATTATCCCGACGGAAAATTCGGGCAATTATAGCTCTGAACTTGTTCTTTTTCCAGGGTCTGCTGACAGACTTGGAGTTTCTGCAATGGTCAAACTCCACGACATCTGAGTAAGGAGGGGGTAGATCCTGTGTAATTCGACTCATTCGCGGCCCTGTAAAACTGCAGCCGACACAGCGGCATCCGGCTTGGGGCAAGGAGCTCGAGGCGTAAGAAATCTGTAAATCCATATAACGATCCATTTTGCTAAGTGCTGACAACTTACGAGAATGAATAAATATTCTAAGCAAGTAACTAATGGTTCAACTTGAGTAAAATAGTTTGGTGTGTTGCAGTTCAAAGAATAAATCAGTAACCTTCAAGATAAGATGTTGAATTTCGGCGAAAGTGCTCGGCGAGATATTCGCCGAAAAGTGACACACATCAACTTTCGCCGATAACACCAAACTAGACTAGGGTGAAAGCGCCGCTTCGACATGGGCTGGTAGCGAGAAGACGTCAGAAAGACCAGCGGCAAAGTACCCATCAATTCGCGCCAACGTCATTAGCAACAATGGAGAGACTTTGCTTTGGTCTCTTGCAATCTGACGCCAGGACGTCAGCATATCCTTAGACCTTACCCCCGCTTCTTGTGTAGGTGATTGGATAAAGACCACCATGGCAAAACTTGACATGACGGCGAAGCAGATATTCGACCCTTGATGATTGTTAGCAAGGTCATGAGAAGAAGAGATAATGGACAATACTCACATGAATACCAAAACTCGTGAAAACGAGCTGGTGATAAGTTCTTGACTAGACTTGACAGACTTGTAGCCCATGACAAGGAAGATTGATGGAGGTTCTGAATGATTGTATGATGTGACATGGTGCCATCGGCGGAGCTCCTTAGCGGTAACTCGATATGTGAGAGATCTGGTACATCCCAGCAGAGGTTCTCTACATCACGCGGCTGGAGCTCCATAAACAGAGAAGCTTCGGCAAGCTGTTGATCATCAACAACAAGTGGCGGTACAGCCGATGGCACGATGGGTCGTAGAAGCGCTCTCCATACGTATGTGACCAACGTTGCGTGTGCGATGAGTATTGCTGCAGGATATGATTCCTTGTCATTGAGAGTCTCATTGTTACTTGTTCTTGATGCCTCTGGGACTTGTACAGAAGCGCGCCATGAGCTTAGTTGTTCAAATATGGGCTGCGCTGTTTGGATGGAGAGCGACAGATTCTCAGACAACTTCTGTGACGCCTTCAATGAACTGCAAGGAAGTCAGATTGTTGCATCATAACACAAAAATAGTGAAGAACTTACTATAAAGAAGACTGCACCGAGTGTGCAATGACCGAGAGACGAGCCATGTCCGGGAAAGGCCTCGTAATCTCAGCATGTCCAACATTGGTGCATGGAATACTTGTAGGAATGGCAAAATCAGTATCATCCAGTTCACCAACGTCCCACTCATCGTCAGAAATGTATGGAGGACGACCCATAAGCAATGATAACCAGCTACCCTCAATGTATAAAGCCCACCACAAACGAGCACGGAGCTGCTTTTCTTCAGCAGGAATAGCGCACATGCGAGTCTCAAGATGCAAGCCCAGATTCTGTGCTATTCCAACTAGAGTGCCTAGCCAAGTCCATTTGAATGTATCTGTTGTAGTGGTGAATCTGTGATTCATTGTTGCATGGAGACACATGAGGCCTGCTGCCAAAACACTGAGATCTGGGGTACGAAGCTGTTGCTGTAGGCTTTCATGCACAATGTTCCAGACGTCTGCGCTGGGTAATTGATGGTGTATCTCAATGATCGACAAATGCTCATCATTTCGGGCAAAGGGTAACGCAAGACCATAAATAGCCCCAAGTAAATGACATGGAACATGGTCAAGGGCAGCCGGCCCAGGAAGTGGGTTATCGAGTAATTCCTGGGTAAAGTAAGTTGAAGATATAATGGGCATCAGAGGGTAGATATGCTTATAGAACCTTAAGGATTGTGTCAGTCTTTACTCTTGTAAATGCCATTATTGATTAGCTTACAGCTTGACAAGCCTAATTCCCAATGATGGTTGAATGAGCCCATTCAGCCTGGATCTCAAAGACATCATCTTGTCAAAAGTCGCATCATTCGTTGAATTTGGCGTCACGATGAAGTGTACTGGGATTTTCTGCCGGTTTGGAACTCCACCAATGTTTCGGAACTGCAGACCATAGAAGTTTCTGAGCCCATACTCATCGAACTGACAGTGTCGTAGCAGCCAGGGATCTGCCTCGGAGGATGATCCTAGAAGGGTTGACGTTTGTCCCTGTATATCATCCAGTGACCTGGAGAATTGCAACTGCGTTGTGGTGGCGACACTGCCAAGTGATTGTGCGTGATCATACGGGATCTCGGTCTCGTGTGCAAAGACTGGAGGAGTAGCCACGAAGATCGTTGGTCTTTCGGATGAAGAGCATTGTTCGGAAGAAGCTTGATCTATACCGAAAGAGTTGTCAAGACCCAATGTATCATCATGGGAGGCGTGATTGACAACTGGTGAATGAGCACTGCTAGCAACAGATGTAGTCCTGCTCTGCCGTGTCGTGCGTCTTGATCGCCCTTCGAAGGTACATTGAGTCTGAGACTGTGCGCACCGACGGCACTGCGATTTGTCATCCTCTATTTGACACCGAACCTTCCGGGCACGACATTTATCACAGGGTCGACGCCGATTATGGAGTCGATAGGCGCGTGTGCCAGTTTCTCTGTGAATAACGCTATCATCTTCTTCGCTATTGTCCATGTTGTGTGTTGAAATGTAGTAGTGAACAAAATGAGTCAAATATTGAGTTTCGCAGATGACAGAATTAGGTTGGATGACTGGAAATATAAGAACTAATAGTGCTAAGTCATAGTCGGCACTATTTATGATAAGGTGGTTACTTGATAAGATGCCCTGTTTTGGCCCATTCCTTGCTTAGTGCACCGCTACACCTCAAACGGCTAGTGGTTTACACGACCACTAACCTCAAGGCAGAAGCTCGCTTGCTTCGATAGATGTGACAGTAAATACAGCTCTTGAATACAATATGTATGAAACTATGTAAATCCAACCCCGATGGTAAGCAAAGTGTGTTTACGTAACTATCTAGTACAAGAACGTTTGCCTCGTCATAGGAAGAGAGCTCACCGGCTCGGACTTGATTGCCATTCCATCGCAAGTGACAGCCTGTCGTGAAACGAGATTAGCACAGGTCAACTTTATCGTCAGAAAGCACTTACCAAAGTCTCGGGATCAACATCGATGTTGGGTGTAGCACTGTTAAACTTCAAATCACCCTTCTTTACCGTTCGGCAGTTCTTCACGACCTCGATCTGCTTTTTGAGATTGTACGAGTGAACATCACCACCTTGAGAAGCGCTTGCCTGGGAGACAAACATGACGCTCGACTCGGGATGCAGGGCCTGGGAGGTAGATTAGAAATTGCGCATCGAATCATTGAAACACAGTACTTACTCCATACATTGGTCGGCCGACCAAGGGTTCGACATCGGAGAGACTGCGAAAGGTTAGCATTGTACCATATTGATGGACAGCAAAGTCTTACGCTCCGTTGGCATCGCCCTGGGTGAAGATGTTAGTAATTGTATTTAGACGCGATGGAACTGAACTCACCATTTGTGCATAAGTAATGAAACCCTTCTTCAGAACCTGGAATGGCTTCGCCCCAAACTCAGCAGGATCCCAAATGACCAAGTCGGCCAATTTTCCCGTTTCAACACTACCAACAGCATGACTGATTCCTTGAGTAATGGCAGGATTTATGGTATACTTGCTGATATACCTCTTGATACGGAAGTTATCCGCACCAGTATCCTTGTCCTCTACCAGAGCACCGCGTTGGAGCTTGTTCTTATGAGCCGCTTGCCAAGTGCATACCAGCACCTCTGCTGATCGACCCATAGCTTGAGAGTCGGATGACATGATACTGATCGCCCCAATGTCATGAAGAATGTCCTCGGCTGAAATGGTTTCTTCTCGGATACGGTTCTTGAGGAACGACGCATCATCGGGGTTGTCCTTTGAGAGGCGGTGGCAATTGGCAGCCATGTCGATATGCTCGTCAATTGTGTTTGTGGTGAAAGGCATCGTGGGAGATGTGCTGCTAGGCAGAACATTTGGGTACGACACAAGCTTGATGACGTCGGGCGCATGGCCGCCACCTGCACCTTCGACATGGTACACGTGAATGCTGCGGCCCTTGAAGATTGCTGCTGTGTGTTCAAGGAAGCCTGCTTCGTTGAGGCCATCGGTATGGATATGGCATTGGATGTCTTGCTCTTCGCAAACACTGTACACAAAAACTCAGCATGGTACATTCAGTGTTGGAAGAGGTAACTCACTTCAGACAGTTCTCAATCGTGGAGGGTGTGCATCCAAAGTCCTCATGTAGCTTCAGAGCAATAACACCTGCGTTGATCTGATCGAGGAGACCGACTTTCTCGGAGTCGCTTCCCTTTCCAACGAGGCCAAAGTTGACGGGCAACTGATCGCATGCTTGCATCATTTGTCGAATGTACTTTTTGCTCGCGGTGCCATTGACAGCTGTAGACGAGGTGCTGTTTACGTCAGTACCAAAGATTCAAGTAGTGTTGAGGTGCTGACACGTACCTTGGGCCGGTACCGCCTCCAAAGAGAGTCGTGATACCGGATGAGATCGCCTCGAATGCCTGCTGGGGACAAATGTTATGGACATGGGTATCGACTCCACCAGCGGTAACGATTTTACCACCGGCGTCGATGATGTCCGTGTTTGATCCAATGACAATATTAGCAGAAACACCGTCCATCACACTCGGGTTACCAGCTTTTCCAATACCAACGATGGTGCCGTCTTTGATACCGATGTCAGCCTTGAAAATGCCAGTCCAATCAATGATGACAGCGTTGACGATAGCCAAGTCGAGACAATCGGCATCAGCACAGCCGCTCGCGGCTCCCATGCCATCACGGATAGTCTTACCGCAACCCAATGTGCACTCGTCGCCGTAAAACGTGTAATCTTTCTCAACTTTGGCCCAAAGGTCAGTAGCCCCAAGACGAATCAGATCGCCTGTCGTAGGGCCATAAGCGGAAGCATACGCTTCTCTGCTAATTGAGCACGGTTGAAAAGCATTTTGCTCCTCTGAAGCTTCAGGCGAGTGCTGATAACCCGCCTGTTGTAGTTGCTGAAGGATGTTCTGGACATCGTTACGGTTGACCGGACCTTTGGCAAGGCCACTCCCACCTTGGATGACCTTTGAGCCTCCGATTTCGACCAGAGTGACGGACTTCGGCTCATTAGGTTCGAAGCGCAGAAACTCCCCGGCTGGGAGGTCGAGATGGAAGCCGTAGGCCTTTTCGCGATCAAAGTTGAGATCAGGGTCTGTCTCCATAAAGTGAAAGTGAGATCCGATCTGAGCAATAATTAATTCTGTCACTTATGCAGGATTCTATGTATAACTTACATGAACGGCTCGAGTCCCTTTGTTCGTAACAGTGATTCTCACTCGGTCACGCCCAGCGTTGAGAATAATGTCTTCAGCATCTGCTGGTCGGATAGCACCTGGCATAGCCAAAAGGTGAAAGTCCGCCTCGTTGACAGATGGAAACAAGTCTTGAGAGGGAACTGGAAGGAAGCTTCCATAGAAAGCCATCTTCAAGTCGCCATCGTCAGTACTGATTGGGTTATGGATGGTGATCAAATGAGTTCCTGTCTCAAAAGTGCCTTCGACCTGCATCTGTTTAAGCGTAGCAACAACAGACGGATGAACATGTCGTCGGCCGATGATAACCTTGCCAAGTTTCATGAGATCGGCGACAGAGTAATCTTCGTTATGAATGATCTTGTCAAGTTAGCAATATCAATAGCAGGCACATTGGAAACGGGGAATACCTCTTGAAGGACATTGGAAATCAGAGCCTAGATTAATCAATATTTATTGACACCTTTGTCTTGGAACTCGACTTACACTGGTCTCTAGCTGATTGAGCTTCCTTCCATATGCCAGTCGCTTCTGAGCAAGATGACCAGCGTGAGAAAAGGCAAGTTTCTCAACCTTAATGACATTAGTAACAACAAAGTACTATGGCCAGAGTATTTCGTACCTCACGGGGTGTATAATGCATGTTTGCAGGTTTCTTGAAGTGTATGGTGGCTGGTGGGACTTTGTATCAAGTGAACGGTTGATATAGGTATCGTCAGGACGTGCGTGGTTTGAGTGCTACGATTAGAGAATGTCGTCTTTATATTAGATTCTTTAAACAACCCTATTGTAACACAGATGAACTGATAATCCAGTTGTCGACTCCACCTTCGGCGAAATGAAATCATGGATTGATGGCTATTATCCAGATCTGGAAGATAAGGATTTCGGCGAAATGGCGCCGAAAGTGACGAGATGATCTTATTGGGCTAAGATACGGGTGGTGCCGAAGGATTGCTATTGATACCGCAGAATCCAAGTCTTAGTGTACAAAAATAAATAGACTAAAGAGTGTAGTCTAAGTACACTAAACTGAACTATTAATTTCGTCTCTTATGCTCCAAGCGGTCGTCGATGTTTCTAATACCCTCAGGTGATTCAGGTCGATGCAGTTATTGATTCAAAAAAACAAAACAAAAAAAAACACCTGATTATACATAAGGGTATGGGAAGAATATTGGAGTTGTGACATACAATCCAGGTACTGAAAGACAGGCGGATATTCTAGGTAGTTGGTACAAATCCGACGGGTCCGCATGGGATCTTGTTCTTATGCGCTGTGGAAGTAGTACTTGCTGGGTACCTGCCTCTTAGCCAAGTAGCCACCTGCCTCATACCTTGTTACTCTGCCCGCAAAATTCTGACTGTGTCGTGCTTTTTCCTCTTTCAACTCCATTATCAGCCAAGGAACCGGTCGCGTTTTCACCCCTGTCAAGCTACTAATTCGACGTCAACTCTTGAATCTCCAGCTGCACGACTGTATGAAACCCAAGCGGATGGCTCTACAAACTCGGTCTCTACGATTTCGCCGGCTCAGGACCCGTTCATGTCGCCACTGACTTTGGGGCCCTTGCTTGGTCAATGATGCTAGGTCCTCGAATCCCCGATATCATTCTTCGCGCTTCGTTTCTTTCTTCTGTCGAAGTCAACTGGCAACTGATCATTTTTATTGCCCGAACTACTGGCGACTAGAAAATGACAGATCAACAAGCAAAATGCGGACGCCTGCAAGGACGCATCCTACCAGCAAGACTGCAGTCAGATAACATATCGGCTCAGTCTCATTCAACATTTTCAGACCACTATTGTCTAGAATTTGGCGGGGTTCAGCCTAAGACTAAAGCAACCAACATGATACTTCGGTCCCACAATGTCGATACCAACCGCCTATCATACGGTGAAGTCTACATTAATGGCAACAAGGATGATCATGTTCTTATGGCGAACGTCGATGCCCACAGTGGCTTCTTAGCACTATGCGAGGCTAAGCGACGATACGATGAAACAGCTTGGGGCAGTGGAAGACTCGAAATCTCTGAATTGCTCTGGCATACCTAGGTGGAAGATGCCCAGAGGCAGAGCAAGCCTCTTTCAGCACTAAGAGTGATTTGGGTCGACACTATTATTAACAAACCGACACAAGCTATAGTCTGGGAGGCCTTGCGATCAGCTAAAGCCCCTGATTATACAGAAGGGTATGAGGGTGATACAGGGGTTGTGACCTATAACCCAGGGACCGAAGGACATGCAGCTATTCTAGGTACCTGGGCTGGGTCAGTAATTGCAAAACTCCTTATCGACCACCGCCCTGAAATTGGGCATCAAACTATTCGGCAACTGTCTATTGTTGGCCGTGGATTGGCACATCGCAAGCCAGGTGACCCTCACTGGGAAAAAAGATTTTCTATTTTTACTGTACTGGATTGAGTTTAATCTGGCCATGGAACTCGGCTCATTCTCATCGGGCTAAGATACGGGTGGTCTATCTACCTAGCAGAGGACAAGGATGCTTTGCAGACAACTTCCGTAGATACCTGCCTTGAAGAAGAGATTAGAATAAAATGTGGCTCCTTAGTTTGACAAGACTTTCCTCAAAGGGACGCGTAGGGTTCAGATCACTATTGTCTAGAATATGGAGTGATGCACAACAGAAGCGTTAAGCCTGAGACTAAAGTAACCAACATGATACTTCGCTCCTACAATATCGATACCAACCGTCTGTAATAGCAGATAGCAGAACGTTGACCTCTCAAGTCTTAGTGTATAAAAATAAATAGCCTAGAGGTATGGTCTAAATAGCATAAACTGACCTAATGATTTCGTCTCTTATGCTCCTAGCGGTTAAGAAGCGATTGGAATAAGATGTGAATCTTTTATTTGACAAGACCTTCCTCAGGGGACACGTAGGGTTCCACTCATCACCTCGACTGCATTCCCCCCAAGATGGACTGTTTTGACCCTGCGCTCTCCATTTCCATCCTTTTCAACCATTACATCAACTAGAATGAGACTTTCGCGTCCCATCTCAACACCTTGGGTAATTCTGAACTGGACAGAAAGAGCAGAAAGCTTGTGTAGTGCCAGATAGCAACCCAATGCACATGCAGCACTTCCTGTTGCAGGGTCTTCCATTGTGCGTTTAACGAGTCTTGTCCGAACGTTTTGTACGAATTGTTTTCCATCCGAAGATCGTTCGCTGTCTAGAAGTACAAAGTAGTATCTCCTCGAGTCAAAGTCGTGTTTCCAGCCATCATCTTGTAGGTCTCCAGATATGTAAGCCATTGCTCCAATCTTTGCAGCGCCCAACAGGTCGAGAGATGGTAGCTCGATCAACGCAAAAGTCATTCCTTTGACAATGCTGAACAACTGCGCGCCATGCTCAGCTGCAGCAACTTGAACGATCTGGCCATCTGAACTAGCTTCGTACTCGGGCTGGGTAAGGCGATGGGCATGAAGTCGTACGTTATGTGGAATAGCAGCACGAGCAGAGCCATTGGCATCAAATTCAAGATCGATCTTCCCTGCTTTGGCGATCAAAGTCTTGACACCTTGAGGACGGATGAAGACTGCAGTGCCAATTGTCGGGTGACCAGCAAATGGAAGCTCCGCTTTCGGAGTGAATATGTCAATTCGTCTCTCACTTGACTCTGAATGATTCTCGCTATCATGGACAAAGACGGTTTCTGAAAGGTTGAACTCGCGGGCTATGCGTTGTTTTTGGGCTTGGGTGAGAGGAGGACACTGGCTTGGTGGCGGGATTGTCACCACAGCCAGTGGATTGCCTTCAAAGGCGGTCTTTGTAAAAACATCGAGAGTAGTGAATTTGAGGCTCATTTTTGTTTTGTTTTCTGTTAACCAATCGGTAGAGCAGGATGTGATCAAGACAATTATACTCTTTGGTTGAGTCATATGAAGCATGCTGACTAATCACTTGTCCATCTCCATAAACCGGTGTAAGATTAATAAAAGATAAAGAAACAAGAACTAAAAATGACTCACTCATACTACATCTAAGATAAGGGATAGAAATGAGTGAAACAAAAAACGCTTGTGGTGTTGGATCTGACTACAATTGTTGTATAGAGATTGTAATTTATTTTCCCTGATTCCATCCACGATGCGAACTGCATAATCCAATAATGTCCGAGCAACTCGGCGCTTAGCAGTTCTGCTGGCAAGCACGCGAGGCGGCAGTAAAGCACTGGTTCTGACCAGCGCCATGAGGGCAAGATCGACGACGAGCAGAAGCACATGCCGCGTAGTTGGCGTATCCGAAGCAGCTACCACGAGCCTCGAGGCTTTGGGTGTCGCTCTTCTCGGCGACGGGGCTGGCCGTGGCGAAGGTAGTGAGGGCCATGACGGCGATGAAGAGCTTCTATGTCTTGTGTGAGTTTATGAATAATAATTATTGCTGGAAGAGGAGATGCATACAGTTGGAGAGTACATGTTGATGGTGGCTTGAGTTTGACGAATTATTTGTTTCTGCCATGTAACATAACATGCTTTAGAGTTGGCTATTTATACTGAGAATGTCATTGATGGGTTCCACTGAATCTTATGGTCTAGGTCAAGCGGAAAAGAACTCCTGCAAAACTCAGACCATCCGCAGCTGAAGGATCTGATAAGCTCCGCATGTGTGGCCAGATTCTTGGATCACAGCATCCACGAGTCCATATTACTGGACCGATCAAGAGTTCACCTGAGGCGTAGCGTCTGATCTTCCGGCCATACCCGCTATGATGTGGATAGATTACCACTGATTATCTGATCGATTAGATAAAATTTGATCCTGTGGATCTTTAACAACCACTTACCAACGAGCCTCTTCACGGAACCGGTCTGCATAAGATTTGCTCCCCACTTGGTCAGATATTTCAACTGTATGTGATCCTTCGTGCCTTTTGGGTTGCCGTGTAGCCGATGTTTCTATTTTCCAGTTCATGTTGCTGTTTTCGACAGTCTGGTCCAAATCACATGAACTAACATGTCAATTTGATCGTTTGTATTTCCAACAGCTAAGGTCTCTAATATTCTGGCGTCAAATATTGAGATCTGTAGTTCAATGAAGATTGGTCTTCGAAGCAGGACTCTTGTTAAATGAGGTTGGCTCTTCATTATAACCCTATATAAAGTGGGTTGTACTTTGACATCTGTAGAAAATGAAGAAGAAGATATCTGTCCGTCATTATACCATTAAGAGATAAATTATTTCTACACCTGGTTAATTTCAAGACTGACAATAAGTAGGGTTAGCACAATTTGCGTAATTAACCCTGGCCGCGTTATAGTTCCAGAATTGATAAGCAAGGAAGAGAAGACTAAGCACGAATCAGTTAATTAAATTCAATATACAAAAATTACAAAGTCTGTACTATTCTGCCTTACGCTGGGTTCCTGTAGGCATTTGTGTCTGGCGTCAGATGCTCCTAAGCTTAGCTATCCAGGCAGTGCAGTGGCTATGTTTTACAAAGAGTCACAATGAAAGCACGCTCCATATCATTAATTATCCCTATAAATACATAAGAAGATACTCAATCTAAAAGAATTATTCTATATGTATTTTATGACCTTTGATTGTAATTTACAGCTATAGAATATTATTTTCGCTATGGATATCGTCATTCTACACAATCGCATCAGGGATATAACAGCCACTCTCAAGGCTGCTATCGAAATCTGCAAATCTGCCACAGACGCTCAATCTATACCTGTACCTCTCCAGACACTTTCTTCACAGATACCCTGGGCCCTGGCCGCATTCGATAAAGCAAGAGAAGGCATCCCAACGATCGATGCGACATCACCAGACGCTCTCGCCTTGGAGAGTATCATCAAAGGCTGCGTCAAAAAGTCACGCTCGCTCAGGGCTTACTTGCGTGGGGTAATTCCTCATGCCGAGTTGTCAAGACTTGACCGATGCAGACGTTTTCTAGGTCTGGGAGCGACAGTGGACATGGTAGTGGAGTTGAAGGATGGCCTGTTTTCTGACCTCAAGACTTTGGCAGATAATCGTGCCATTGAAGCAGAAGCCCGAGAGAATATCAAGGCCCTAGTAGGCTTTGCAACTGGAGAGCCGGGGTTTGATCTGTGGGGTGTTCCAGATAGCGATTAGCGGAGTGGCTACATTTTATAAATAACACTTGAAGATGCTGTGCAAAGGATAGACTATGTTGATAGTGATCCGGCTCCATTATTAGTTTAACTCGCCCGAAAGCCTTGATTGATTCATGAACTCATGTTTGACTGTTTATGCATTTTTGGTTCCAGGTACCTTCTTCTTTCCATCGTTCCTCTCCTGTCGTTATATCCGGGGTATTCCTAATGCCACCTCTACCGTCTCACATAGCTACGCAATAGCAACCTTGCATCTCTTCCTTCGTAATTAAGTTCTTCGCCTTGATTGTCCGCTCCATCATAATCCATAATAAGATGGGCAAGACTCCGCCCGGTGTTGGTGCAATTGCTAGACCACTCCTGTCAAAGAGAACGTGGCTCACGTCGCCGAGAACGCCCTTTTCTGTGACATAGAAGCCAAGATCAACCAGGACACTCACTTCCGGCTTGACCATAGATGATTTGATGAAGCCAGGTCCGTGGTGAAGTTCCGAGATAATTATGGAATCGCGCGGTTTCTCGGCTTGCATCTGAAGATCTTCTTTACTGGCATCATACGACGGATCGAAGTCTCTAGACGCGCCCACGTAGGGAAATTGGCTCTTCATCTGCTTGATGAACTCTTTTGTGATGATATTCCCAAAACCGACAATCTGGATCTTGGCCTGCTGTGCCGACTCCCGTAGCCCATACTTTGTCAACAAGCGGACCAAGGCGTCTGCAGCAATGTTGTTCGCTCGGCCTTTAGCGTATTCCTCAATGTTCTTGATAGGCTTGATGGATCTCATAATCTCTGGTTCGTTCAACTGGGGAGGCAATGGGCGCTGTATCAGGATTCCGTGGATTCGAGGGTTCTTGTTCAGCTTTTTGACTTGGCTCATGACCTGTGTTGTTGATGCATCGACGGGCATCTCATATACCCAATAGCTGACGCCAGCCTATTGGCAGTGGATCAGTTAGCTACTGTCCTCACTCTGGTCCGTGTACTGTTGACTTACCCGTGCAGCAACGTGGGCTTTGATCTTGACGTAGTCTATTGCATCCGCTCCTGTGTTGAAAAAGACAACGGCCATGACTGACTTGACGCCACCTTTTTCGGCTTTTCGATCACACCAGCGCTCGATGTCCCGCACGACCAGGCCTCCTGTGAGAAGACGGGCGGAGCCGTTCTGGAACGCTAGAGGGAGTTGTAGCAGCTCTAGATCTTCCATCGTCGCGTTTTATCTGGTTCCTGGGAAAGGATTGGAGGGAAGTCGTAGGCGCTAGGTGGGCTTTTCAATCGCTATGAAATTATTATTGTAAAATTAAGAAGGAGAACTGGGGGTTGAATAGGAGACGGAAAGTGAATGGGACGAGTATGCAGTGGAACCTGCACGTGACGTGTAAATCCAAGACCAAACACACTGCACTTGTGCAATCGAATGACGCGCTCTGTGCTGTTATTACACAGGCAACACTGATAGGTATCCAGCTGGGCCTGGCGCATTGACCGTCTGTAATCAGCCAGCCACGAACTGGGCCCGTCAGCAAGGGAGACACAAACGTGGGGGAACTCTAGATATGGCGTCATGTCTCATTCTCTTTGCTTGTTGCACTGCTTCTGTGTTTTCGTCGACATCCTGAGAATTTCCCATAAACACACTATTGGCTTGTATTGCTATTTATTAATGATTTCCTATGACACCTTTGTTATTCACAGGGGAGAAGTTTGGAGTCAGTGAACCACGGTACATTCTCTTCGTCACGACTACCTAGCCTCATTAGAACACCATTCCGTTTAGCGGCCAGCTGAGTGCCTTGCTATGAGGCCTGTCTCATAATTCAGCTTGGGCTCAAAGAGATAAGATCAGCGAGATCAGCTATGAGCTTGCTGGCCGTGCGCCACTTCGCTCTTTCGGGTAATAAGTATTTATTCAGCACATCTTCTCCCCCACCCAGCAATCAAATCAATTTATACACTTACGTCTATCTAAGCTATCTTCTTTCTCCAATCGCATGCAAAATGACATCTTTGACAAAAGTCATCGACGACAAGGTCGTCACTAACACTGATGTCTGCGCTCTAATATACCCTACCCTGTACGTTCAGAGCTAACAATCAGCAGGTCAAACCTCCCACCGGATGGACCGTCAACTACGAAGACTTTGGTGATGATAGTATATGGGGCGAAGAAGGAGAAGTTGCTGATCTGGTCGGCAGTTATGGCATCTTCGGAGTGGTCAAGCCGCTCTTCAGAGCCCTTACCAGCTCCGACGAGGTCATTTTTCTGATCGAGATTAACGAGCAGTACTATATATACCATGGAGAGTCTGGATGGGTACAGCGGGTTGTCTCGCCGGTAGATTTGGAGGAGATTGTGGAATTTATCAATGAGCAGGGATATTGGCAGCTGGAAACAGAGGATCTCGAGTGATGATCGAAGCCGTGTATATGGTGGTCGTGTCTGTACAGCTGTTACTCTCTGGTAGTGACATCAATTGCCAGTGATTGTGAAATGGTAACTCCACTTTAAAACTATCTCAAGTCGGGTATTTAATAGCCATTGCTGCCTGCGATAATGCGTCAGACTACAGATGGTCTTTGGGAAAGAAATTGAGTCATCATAGTCTGGCGGTCACCATCTTTCTGACCCCTCAATCGAGCATAAGCATCAACTGTACAAATTAATGACCTCGCGGAGTGGCTATGGTTTACAATGTGTTCCTGAGGTCGTTTATTGCTTCCCCATTGAGCTTTAAGATGCTATGCAAGCTACCGTGAACGGTATTAAGAATATAAAGATTTAATCCTTTAGGCTAAATGCGTTTAATAATCCTAGTTGGGTTATGAACGGATGTTTAACTGTTTATCTATCTGTGGTGCAAGGTACATAGTTTCTTTTTTATTGTATTACTGTATCTTGGTTAGTCTTCCACTTCCTTCTCTTGTCGTTTAGACATTTAACTCTTGATTCATTTGACGTAAACTATATTCATCTTTGGACTTTTGGGTTTGTCATGTCATGTGCAGATGGTGGGTTTGTTGTTCTCTTTTCGAGGCTACTGTCGTTCTGTTGGTTGCGGTACGAGTGGGGATTTTGTCGATTATGCTTATTCCCTCATTCGTCTATTTGGCTATAAATGGATATATGTTTCGTATGAACTCATACACCGATTGGGGCATAATATGACTGGATGTCTGGGGATCCTGATTTCAGGATTCCTGGATTTTGGGTGTTCTTTGCCTTTTTTTTGCTGGTGTTTCTAAGCACTTTTTATTCCTTTTCTTTGTATTCTGTGCCTTCTCTGGAACCTCTTTCAACGTATGTCTTTATTTCACATGTGCTTTATGGTCATGATTATGATTTCCCAGCCGCTTCCTTAGTTAAACAAGCTGCTAGAAAGTATTACTGTGTTCTAAGAATGAACTTGGCGCATTTCGTATTTTCGTGATAATGAAGGAAAATTCGTTTAACATATTACAGTCAATTCTACCTACCATAAATAACTTAGTCCTGATAAGCTACTTATGCAAGTCATAATTATTCTGTCACGGCTTAGTCTTGGCACTGGTGCGCAGGGTTACTGAGTACAGGAGAAGAGGCATCTTGACGTAAGCTGATGCAAAGTCTGAGTGACGATAGTCTCCTAGTAGGGACTTGTGTAATGATCAAGGCTAATCCCAAAGTGACATGAAGTATTTGGAGTCCAGAGCTTTGTCTATAAAAGGGGACGCATTCCTCACAATAACTTCATTTTAGTTCAAAGCATTAACAATCCTAACACTTTCGCATCTCCCAATTTAACAACGTCTATCACAATGAAGATCAACACCTTGATTCTCCTCGCCCTGGGGTCTCTTCGTGTAGCTGCCGATTCAGATTTTGGCGCAACCTGTCACGACATTTCTGTATCTCAGCCAGGTGGTAATGCCAACTATCCAAAAGACCGCTTTTCCTTATATGCATGGTGTCGCAAAGAAAAGGGTGCCTGGAGCGAGTCCTTTCTCAATCTCAGCAAATGTATTGCTAATGACGGTGGAAATCTGGTTGCTCGAGAGAAGTATGCTGTCTGTTCTTATCTTTATGGTAAACCCTGCTGACTTAGTATGCTAGTGGTGGCATGGGAGGGAGTTGTAGGGATATGCGCTTGAGTGGCACTGTCCTGCTTTCTAGATGCGTCAACAACAATGGTGGAACGACAGATGCCTCTATTGACTTGAGTAGGTCTTTTCAATTTGATGTAAAAATTGCGAACTTTGCTAATCCCGCCAGACCGACTCGTTGGAAACCGGAACGGTGCTCTCACTTGCTTTGGCGCTTCACACGCTTCATAAGATATACTAAGGTTTGAGCGATATAGACGATTACTGGATCATTTGTCAATGGGGAATAGAAGTAGAATGGCGAAGAGTGGAATACTGCCTCAACTTGGATACTCACAGAATGTCAAGTCAATATTTTGCATTCCCTCACAAACTCCACGTGTTTGATGTGTGAGGACCGCTTCACTGTGTCCGCTTCCTTTCGACTATGATAGCCTCACTGCTGCTAGTTCGAGTTAGTCGTAGCAACAAATCAAGAAATTCTACCGCTTCAATAGCAGAAGTTTCAATTGTCGATATCACGTTTAAACCTGAAGCAAATTTGAGAAAAGCTATAGGGCATTTGTGCCTCAGGCTACAGTTGTCTTTGGGAGAACAATTGAGCCAATCATAGCCTGACGGCCATCATCTTGTCAACCCCTCAATCGCACACAAGCATCAACTGTACAAATTGACCACCTGGTATAGCTTCGCTATTACCAGAATATGAAACATGAATTTCAGACGAGATTTCCAGTTTGATCCATTCTCGGAAGAAGCCGCGCAATTCGGCAACCAAGATGATTTATCCAACATTGACTGGTCCAATCCCATGGAATTCATGAAATCTCTAGGCGGTCCCATGCCCGAGTTTGCATCTCCTGACAAGGTTCGAAAGGAAGCTCGCGAGTATTCAAGAAACATCTTTGCCAGCTATGAGCTTCTTAATCAGATACTGCAACGCCACGAGGCCACTATCCACAAAAGATGGACTGGCAAGACACGCCAACAACGACTCCAGATCCTTCTCAAGGCATGGCCAGCAATGTCGGCACCTCATCGTCCTGACTTTGAGGCCTTTCGTCGAGAGTCAAATCAGCAGCGAGAGGGCGGTTCCAAGTTCAAGGACCAATTCATGTGGCCTTGTATCAACCAAGAAGATCTGTTGCAGCCGAGAATGATGCTTTTGTTGCTCAATGCCCGAGGCCGAAACCCACCTCCGGTCTTTGCCGCAGTCGACAATAACGCGATGCATCTTGGTCTAGTCACCAAAGCTTTGGTACCTGCCTTTCTCAATGAGCACACCATGATTCTACATGGTGCCGCTACAGCGAATGATTACGGTAAACTTCTCGAATGGGATTCGCACCCTGATGCTTTCGATTGGATGCACACACGCAAGCAATTTCTCCCTGGTGAAGGACTCCTGGTTCTCGAATCACAGGCTCGCTTGATGTCATTTCTAGTCGACTTCTGTCAGGAGATCCTCCACGAGGTCTCAACAGCTACCATAACTAGCGACGCATATCCCATCCAACCTGAACCAACTTTGAAGAATGATGGGGGTACCTCTGGATATACCTCCCTGGCAGTCATGGCCGCAGAAGCACCATATAGACTGCCTCTAAGTTTTGACCTCGACCGCGTTGCCTCCCTGCTGGAAGCTCAGATGTTGGCAGCAGAAGATCACATCTGGTCACTACGCGAAGATCCAGCATACTTCAGTGACCAGTTCCGCGAAATCCAAGATCACCGGCAGGAAATGCTGCCTGATACCCAAGGAAACCCTCATCCTGTCACCCATAGGCTGCGCGAGCATACGCTTTGGTCAAGGGTCATGTTCGCCATGCTCATGGATGCTTATTCGACCCTGGATGTTATAACCGAACTGCATCGCCAAGCCCGCCATCTGAGCATGCTCCAAAAGAAATATGCCAAACAAATCAAGCCTACAGAGGACCTTCCACAAGACTATCTTATGGCCCTTTTACGCTTCAGATTCTTTCTACAGCAGACGGCCAAGGGGCCATTAGATCAGCTAAAAATAGCTGTTCCACCCTCTCCTCCAATGAGGAAATTCTTTGTCCGTGATCCTCCAATTGATAAAAACTCTACAAAGATACTCGTTATGGGTCGTCGAGGTGTCAAAATGGACAAGGTCGAGACTCAATTGATCTGGCTTCTGCAAACCTTGTGGGAAGATGATCGAAATCTCTTCCTCGCACAATTACCGATCATAGTGGATGAACTCCAGCGCCTTCTCCAAGCCGAGCCCAAAGCTGATGCCCTCATATCCACACATGTAGCCAAGGTCATCAGCGATTTGGCCATTCTGGCACAGTGCCTTAAGCAACTCGAACTCTACCAGCCGTGGGCTCAACAATTCGAGATGATTGCATTCGAGTATGAGGAGGATTTCAAGAAGCATTTAACTACGCTTCAGAAGCCAGTGAAAGAACTACACGGTGCATTCATGAAGAAGAGTCTGGATGATGTTGCTAAGCTTGCGGAACCATCGGGTGGAAAGTTTACCTACCCATATAGCAAACGTCGTACCAAGGAGACGGTTGATACTTTGCGGCTGGCCGAGTCGAGATTAGATGCTGTCTGGGCCAAGATCGACGATTTGACAAAAGCAACGGTGACCAACTTTAAAGACACGAGTTTATATCGTCTGTTATCTCAGCCTCGGACTTTGAGGAGAACTGCAGAGTGGGTGGAACCCGAACAGGGCAAAGACAAGAAAACCCCCAGTCTGGATAAGGATCTCTGGTCTCTCGATCGACCAATCTCTAGCGTATTCTTTAACGTTTCAGAGCAAGCAACACGAAAATTCGACATGAGCGTTCAACCAAAAACCAAGACCAAGACCAAAGGCGAGCCTAGGATCGAAGATAGGATTTCTCATATGGCTCTAGAACCTGAAGTGACGGAACCCCAACAAAGATTTCCTGTTGATTCACGAGCTTTAAAGGTCTTCCGTACGATATTTTTCAACCCTGAAGTTACATCTACCCCAGGGTCTGTTGTATGGAATGACTTTCTTTATGCAATGGCATCTGTAGGCTTTCAGATTGAAAAGCTGTATGGATCGGTTTGGCAGTTTACACCTACGAAACTTGATGTCGAGAGAGGTATTCATTTTCATGAGCCACATCCAAAAGGGAAGATCCCATTTGAAGTCGCGAGACGACATGGAAGGAGATTGACTAGGGCGTATGGTTGGACTGGTGGGGTATTTGTTCTGAAGGAAAAGTAAACAGCATTGTTTAGGAAACCCAAGATACATAGCTGTCGATATCTACATGAGCCACAAGAGTCTGATGTCCACCAAGTAGGTAATAGATGAGATCAGCAGATATGGACCTATATACCTCTGTCTCTTGTCCTTCGCGACAGATTACAAAGTTTCGAATATGGGTCCCGGGATGGATCAATAAAGTTCCGCTAGCGAAATTAAAGATTGTGTTATCTAGAGTAACTGCTCTGATCCAGGAGCAATCTAAATAAAAACACAAAAGGGTAAATCTTTTGTTGCCGCTCTTTTCGCTGCCCCAGACTTTGTTGCATCTAATGATTAAACCGCCATCGAAGTAGATTCTTCACTCTCTCATAACACGATGAAGAACGAACCAACACATGAACACCTGGAACAAATGGCTAGATCATGGGACCATCATCGAAAAGAGGAGAAACTCAAAGCTGTTCAGCACGCAGCTGACAACGGTGCACCAAGCTGGTACCTCCGGGTTCTTATGCTTGAAAGAAGGGGCTATGAAGACTGTGAATCAGACGACGACATATCCGATGAAGAAACTAAATTCGACGAGGATCTTTCTGATCTGGGAGATGAGGATTGGAACGATGGAGATGTTACATACGAATGCGAATGCGACGAAAGCGAAGAGTGCAGCTGCGGCCATCAGTGGCTTACTAGCGAGGAGAAGCAGCGGCGGGAAAAGTACACTGGCTCTGATGCCGAGTATTTCTACGAGTTAAAGGCCGAACGGAGCCAACGAAAGCACGAAGTTGAAGAACAGCGACAGTTTCTACAAAGCGAGAAGGATGCAGCTCTCAAAGTGGACCATCATATGGAGAAGAAAGTACAGAAAGCTTATGCAAAACTCCAAAATGCAAAGGCAGAGGGTGACAGTCGGCCCATCGAATTTGACACGGCCTCAGGCATGCACTTTGATCTGTACTCATCAGAGTTTACACAGATCTGGTGGGACCCATATCATCCTACCAGATACATTGAGCTTTGGGAAATGAGCAATATTGAGCACACCCTCGGAGTTCCAACGGGACCAGGTGGAATTGAGCCTGTGCAGCCACAGGAGAAAGAAAAGAATGAGGACAGTCTCGACGAGGAAGACTGGATGCGAGGCCACATCTATTTTAACAGCGATACCGGATGCGACTTGGTCAGTTTTGAAGCGCCAAAATACATTGGACTGGAGGAGCACACAATCAGGACAAACAAGGGAGACTTGGAGGTTAAAATACGCTTTATCAGTAACGATTATCTTATCGTCACTATTCCTAGCTCTATAGCATTGGATTCAGCAGCCGAGCTGGATCCAGATGTCAAGATCCCTGAGACCTTTGTCTTTTACGCTATCGGTCACTGAGGATTGGGGCAAGTGTGATGAATAAAAGGAAAAGGTCACCATCATTGTGAGGGATCGGATGGAGATGGACATTAATTACCACAAGATAGTCTGTAACGGTTAGAATAGTGGCTGTTGGTAATGCTCAATAGGGCTAGGTCTAGTGGCCGTTTCCTCTCGTCTTAATGGTAACTTTATTTCAACAGTCCTCAATCTAGTCTAGGAAGATACTAATTTACATTGGATTCGTATTAATTAAAGCATTATTTATTTAGGTATATAAAACAATCGGACAACCCCGCATTTACATCCATCTCGATAGAAGTATCAGCCCAATTACCCAGGTTATCAGAGCATTCATGTTCCCACAAACGCCATGGCCAGATAATACGCTGGCCGCAGTGTTGTTACCCCATAGCCAAGTCACCGCGCCAACTCCATCGTCCTCGTCAATGCTGCAAACCATTCTACAGACGTTCTCTACAGCCTCACCTCTTCGTCGGAGAAACCTTCCACGTGGGCCAACGTCTTGATCCATGTCTCTTTTACGCTTGGTTTCAGAAAAGTCGCTCTCATTGTAAACCATTTGAAGCCACTGCAACTCCATGTATGCTTCTTGGCCTGTAGTCATGTTCTGTGTCCAAACGCCTCCATCACCCCAACTGTTAAAGATGAGCAGAGATGGATCTCGAGGAACTTGGAATGAGATGTTAGCTGCTTCGATGCCATTGGCATACCAGATAGACTGGGTCGGCGTCCAGTCCAGTCGATGTTCCACCCATTCGTTCCACTTTAGCCCATCAGGCAAGGTTATATTGCGAGTAGCCTTGGGAAAGAGCTCGGTGGCACTGTAACCGGGATGATTCGTATAATGCACTCGATCGTGGTCTTCGCGGGTCAGAATCTCCATGTCGGCTTCTTGAACGTCTTTGATCTCTTTGGCGGGGACGTATGTGAACATAGCCATACAAGCTCCAGGTGCACCGCGCACGCGACCCATGAAACGGATCGACAGGAATTGAAAGCGATCAACCGAGTCAAACTCAGATGCAACCTGGAACTCCTCCTGTCGATTTGTCCGCATCGATAAATACGTTTCAGAAGAAGGGTTCTTGTCCGGATTTGACCTGATGTAGATGTTGTTTGGCGAGTTGACCATGGGGAACATGGCGCCGTACGATAGACTATCGTGACTTCTGCGATTGCTCCAGCTTTGAATTGACCAAAAGCTCTTCCACGCTTTGGTCTTGAAGTATTTGCTTGTAACGTCGGCTTCTGCGGAAGCATTTTCGCCTGCGATGGTATCGGGAATCCCTGCATACTCGGCAAGATTTCTAAAGTCCCAGAATCGGTGTTGGGTGTAATAGCCTGGGTCCCGACCATCCGTCAGGTAACAATCGCATTGATCAGACTCCCAATCTTCAGGTTTCTCTTCAGGTTGCGTGTCATTTTGTGCCACCGCGGCGGCGGCAAGCGCAAGAATCACAACTTTCCGCGATGGCCTCATAGCGTTGTTTGATGGGACAATTGAGTCTAATGAAACCGCCACCCGCTGTTGGCTGGTGGGTGCTGCGCAATATTATAATAGGATTGTCTTAGAAAGGGGCCGGGTTCTAGACTGTGAACCCCTGCTCGAGACATCAATAGCGTGTCGCTAACACCGAACTACCAAGATGGGTAACAAAATGACGGCCAAGATTTCCCATGGTCAGACTTGTGGCGACAGAAATAGCTGACCATAGGGCAAGTACACCTCAGCTGAAAGATGGGCGGGCAACTAATTCTGGAACTCTGCCCACTGACATAAATTGCTAAGCACTTGAAGCCTGGGACTCGGTCCCGTAGCTATTCTAGCAATGCATCTCCAGATTTATTCTCGAGATACGCTATCATTTCTAGGCATGAACTAATTGTAATACAATTCGACCTCCGCTGACTGTAGCATCTTTACAATGCCGATACGGCCATTTCTCATCCTTTGACTAGAATCACAATACAAGCTATAATGGGTTATTAGTTACTATCACTAATTTGAAGTATCTCTTTTCTCATTCCACACTAACAGCCAAACAACATCCATTCCCTGCGCCATCCATTCAAAATACATGAACCAAAAATCAAACAAAGCATTCCCTCACCATCACCCGCTTCACCTGCACCAACTCTCAACACGAACACCTTCCAACTCTTCCAGCAGAGAAAAGTCCATGCCATGTTGCTTCATAGCAACCACAATCACGTCAAAAGTTTCCAAGAAAGACTTATTCCAATCTTGATCAGCCAGACGCGAAACCTGAGGCACAGCCTCCTGCTTAACCAGAGCGTCCGCCCATGTAAGGTCTAGATCAGAATCTGAAATAGCGAGACTTCGAACCAGATCAACACCGGGCGAGTTGTCGAGCTGCGACTGACCAGCCTTGAACCCTAGACCAACAACAAGCACGCGTGAGCGTTTGCCTGTGCTGGGAAGGGAGGCGATCAGACGTTGAGCTAGCTTGCTTGGGCGGTTGTTCATGGCCGTGGAACAGGCTTCCAGCAAAGGGAATTTGCTATTTGAGAGGAGATAGTATGGGTTTACGGGGATGCAATGGCCGCCAACTCCGACGCCAGGGGCATAAGACATATACCCAAAGGGTTTAGTCGATGCTGCATCGCAAACCTCGTAGGGGTCAATGCCATGGGGAATACAAGCGTCCGCCATTTCATTTGCATATGCGATACAGACCATACGTTGGCAATTTTCATATAGCTTCATCATCTCGGCAACTTCAGGTTTAGAAACCTTGACAACGTTATCGAAGATGGTGGAGTATAGGCGGTAGATGGTATCGAGGGAGCCAGGTAGCATGTCGTCTAGACCGGAGATGATCTTGGGGATCGATTTGACTGGAGGAAAGGTACGGCCAGGGTCAACACGCTGTTTCATGAGGCGTTAGCAACATTCGAACATGTGGTACTTGCCACAGATCAGAAAAGGATAGAATACATACCTCAGGAGACATGCCAGCAAATAAGCCTAGTCTCTTGGCCATGGGACCAACTAACTCTCTTGTCATACCAACAGCGACAGAGCTTTCGATGACGATAGTTGAGCCACGACGAGCCACCTGAGAGACCATGTTCAGGGCATCGCGAAGATATGAAGAGTTGATGGACTTGTTGGGACGCAATAAAGTAGGAACAGAGATGAGGAAATGTGTGGCTGAGATGAGATCGCTCTGTGTTCGAGAGAACCGAACGTGGTTGTTTCCTTGGAACTCTTGATCAAGTTCCTTGATACGTCTCTCTGAAACGTCGAACCCAATGACCTGGTACTTGGATGAAAAAGAGCTGACAAGATGTGTGCCAACGTAGCCGACTCCGACAACTGCTACCACTGGGGTAGTCTCGGGTGTGATTTCTGAGGCAGACGCAGCAGAGTTGAGAGAAAGGTCTGTCTCGGAGGGTGAAGAGCTTAGGGGAGGGGTGTCGGGGTAAAAGGGGGATTCGGAGGGAGAATCAGAAGGTGTCAGCATGCCAAAGTCAGGACAAGCGCCCATGCTGGAAGAAAAGACTTGAGCCATTCTAGAATGATTTGCCGTTGAAGAGACTGTGGAAGAAATACAAGTGAGCGAAGAATTGTCTCGAAGTGGTCTGTTGCTTCTTTTTCTCGTCCAAAAGCCGGTCATCCACAACCTCTTATAATATCCCGCTCCGAGATCTGGACTATGAATCCCAAACTCCTCAGGCAGCCTCAATTATCATTACCATGCTGCATCATTAATTCTGAACCAGCCTCTCCGGTAAGACCGAGTAGCATGAATGAATACTCTGCATCTAGACAACATCAATGTGTACTCTGGCACGATTCAAAGCTGAGACGCCACTCGGAAGGAAATAGCTTCACCTCAGCTTTGCGGTTTCCACCGAATGAATGGCGCAAAGTGTCATATCCCGGCCGTTGGACATTGCTAGTACCTCATAGCTTGTAATAGTTTGCGGTCGAGATCAGCCTCGTTTGCCAACGATCTCTGCATTGCACGTGTTGGTCGTCTACAGCATGTAATTCATCTTGTTGAGAAGGTGGAGGCGCAACCCGACGATGCGGATTGGTGAAACCCACGGACATGTATTGGCAAAAGCAAGCGAGGCTAGAACCGCGAGGACAGAGTCAACCTGAAGTTCTAGCATCAAAACACGTCCGACACTATCGATTTCAGCCGCAACCTGAGTAGCGCTATGGAATTAACAGGGCCTAGACTCGAGATAATCGACAAGAGCTTAATAGAATCTTTAACTAGATTAATATCCACAAGAGCGGCGGATACGAAAAACCTTGCTGTGAAGAAAGAAGCTTCTGACAGTCTATGCGCACTTACCGCGTGATTGGTACGGTGAACAATGCACCCTGTAAACCTTATGCATGAAAATCCCCAGGGCCAGGGGTTGCTGGGTGCTCTGAGAGTCCAGATTCGACGTCCAGGGGGTCGTTTTGAGATGGCCCACTTGTCGGCTATGTCGGACTCTGCCAAGACAAGAAGCAAGTAGAACCTCTGGGCCTATCTTGGATCGTCGTGCAACTTTTACCATAGAGATCGACATGTCCAACCCAACATGATTGTAAACTTGGATCACAATTTACATACTGTACCTGTATAGTGAGTCGTTCAATTCCTGATTCTATTCCTTGGATGGTATGTTGAAGATCTTGATATGGCTGGCGGCCACGTAGGCATGTATAGTAGACTAAGGAATTGTAGCCCAGTTTGGGGAGTAGACCCCTTATCACCTCGCCAAATGTCGATTTGGGCAGCGGGTGAATAGTCTATGTCTGCCGTACTGCACGTCCACGTAGGTGGGCGGCAAAGCAACTGGTACACAGGAGACGACCCAGCTGACAGAAATAATCATCAGCTGGCACAATAAAATCACCCATCCCTGCTCCAATATCTCTGTCAGCAGCGTTGGTTGTTGTGCAATTTCCTTGTCACATAAAAAGCAAGGTTGATCTGCAGACACCCCACAGTGTAGTGTAGATTTATGGAGTGAGTGACCAGCACGATGACATATCAGATATAAATTATTGGCGATCGATTCATAATCTAGATTAGAGTGGAAAAATCTGATTAATGCCAAGCCTTATTCTTATTATTGCTATGAGAGTATGATATCGCGCAATGTCGCAGGAGCATGGTCTTCGGAGATAGTCGTCGAATGTCATTAGGCTAGGGCTCAAGAAAATTTGGTTAAGCATAATAGATGGGGCGACAGAAGTTGTGCAAAGCATAAAGTATGCTCTTAACCATGATAAACCGTGCGCGCGGAACTAGTTTTAGCCGACTTCAGATGTCCACTCAAGCGTTACTATGCTTCTTTTTAATGGCCGAGCGGCCCCGTAGATACCCATGTACTAGACATCAGCCCCCCTATATCCGTAGACTAGTCTAGAATACAATCATGTGGACATTACAGAGTAGGTACGGATACCTGGTCAATATTTGCACTTGAGGGTTGGGCGACACAATAATCCCAGCTGGAACCCCTTGTAACTTGGTGAGAACCGGCTCAGTTTATTCTTGTAATACCCATGTGCTGACTGGGAATTGCAAATTATTGTATCGATTATATACATTGTAGGGGAGCGAGTCAGGAGAGGAGTCTTGCCATATAGCACTATTACTGGAACTTGGAAGTGTTGAGTGCCGATCGGTCAAGGCCATCCATGTATTCTGAGAAGATCTTTCACTCACCCTGTAGGTCCAAGGCCCATCCAGTGGCTCCGTCTTCCAAAACAGGCAGCCTCTACACGATGTTGGTCTAGACAACGTCCCTACCCCTGACCACATCGAGTCACGGCATTGTCATCCCAGTCCAAATGACATCTCAAGTGGACACTCTTCAACCGAAAGTAAACTATCGACACAAGAACTCATGCACTCCACCAGTACTTCAGCTTTGCCCGTCCAGGCTGAAGAATCTGGACCCTTGTATCCCACGATCCCGAGTTTCTGGGCCCCTAAAGCAGCAGAACAACAACGCAATGACAGCCCAAAGCTTCAGCTGGCCTCGTTCCCCTGGAGTTTGTCGGCTTCTGGACCTCTATCCCCTGGAAGTTTGAAGGCTAGATGGCTTCGAAATTTGCTTTAGCGCTGTCGGCGTTGACGAGACTATTGTTTCTTTTCGCGGACGCAAATGAGGCCGTAGGAGAAAATACTTCTCGCCCTGGATGGGCACTGAGAGATGTGTTATTTAGATAGGGCTTCACGAGCCGTGTCTTGGTGGGTTGTTCTCTGTTCTACCATCGCGACACTTTCTCACATTTGTTGAGGCTGGGCTTCTTGACCTTTTTCGCACCACGACACTCGCTACTTGGTTTTCCGTCTCGGCCCTTTGCCCCTTCTTTCTTCCTCTTCCAGGGTTATCCTCCTCAATTAGGCCAAGATCGACGAAATGGCATCTTTGCACACTGAGACTGCCCGCTCTATTCTAATTGGAAAGCAAAAGGTTCGTCATTCCTTCATAGATTCCCATGTTCTGAATCCATTGGACTAAATCCACAAACAGGATCAAGTCCATGCCCACTCTAAGCTTACTCACCATGGCAAGACCTCTTCCAACGGCTCTGGTGTCTCAGACACTGAGCTTCCCACCCCTCCGCTCCCAGCCTACATTGTAGACGAGGCATCCTCCTCCTCCTCGCATGCTCCCTCTCTGAGATCCTCTTGGGGACCAGAGTCGGTTGGAACACCCGATACCAACACCCCCGCTCCAGCTTCTGTGTCTGGAGCTGCTGCGACAAAACCCCTCGATCTCATTGTTCCCGGTGCTCGTCTGCCATTGTCTTTCAGTAACTGCGGGTCTTCCAATGCCTCTGAAGCTGATCGCCCTTTGACGCCGTCGGCCGATCACGACATCACTCCTGTCCCGCAGCCTTTTTCTCATCAGCATGATGATGCTGTTCACGAGTTCAAGAACAATGGTGCAGATGCTGCCAAGCCCAAGGTCGATGTCTCTGCTGAAGATGATGTCGATCAGGCTGTCCTGATGAAGCGTGGGAAGAGAAAGGTCTCTATCCAGAAATATATTCTTACAGCTGGTCTGATCGCTGTCAAGTAAGTCGTGATCTATTTTCAACAACTTTCTCTCATTAAAAGCTAACCGATCTAAAGCTTCATGTTCATTTTCGCTACCTGGTGGTGGCCCAGATATTACTACATCTATCTGCCCTTCATATCCTTTCCTCTTGTCCTCAATTGCGCCATGATTGCCTCGATCGCCTTTTTCAGCTTTGCCCACTATATCCGCCCCGAGAAGCAGATCAAGCCCGAAACCCCCGAGAACCTCGTCTACGTCATTCCTTGCTACAACGAAACCTACGAGGAGTGCACTCGATCTCTCGACTCCCTCGTTAACCAGACTGGTCTTGAGGGACATAAGAAAGGTATCATGGTTATTTGCGATGGTCGTGTTCGAGGTCCTGGAATGTCCAAGACCACTGGTGATTACCTCAACGAGGATATCTTCAAGCACCAAACACAGAGGAAGAAGATTCGTGGCGCTTACACTGCATGGGATGGCCAACAGATGGATATAGAGATCAGTAAAGGGTTCTACAAGGGTACCCCTTTTTACTGTATCGTCAAGGACCAAAACCAGGGCAAGCGTGACAGCCTCATTGTCATTCGATCGTTTCTCTACAAGTTCAATACCCGCGCTCAGAACCCAGAGTCTATCTTCTCTCGCGAGTTCCTGGATTCTATGACCAGCTGGCTTGAGGATGAGGTCAAGATGGAAAACGTTGACCACCTTGTCGGTATGGATGCCGATACGGTCTTTGAGGACCAGTGCATTAGCGAACTGCTCAAGGAGTCTTACTACCCCAACACTGTTGGCGTCTGTGGTTATGTGGCAGTCGACTACAAGGACAGTAACTGGAACCTCTGGTCCCTGTACCAATCAGCCGAATATACTATAGCCCAGGGCCTCCGTCGCCTCCATCAGTCCATCGCCACTAAGAAGGTCTCTTGTCTGCCCGGCTGCTGCCAGCTTCTCAAGATCTGCGACGAAACTTGTGGCGACCTCGTTCTCGTCGACCTCTTCGGTTACTTCCCTAAGCACATGGACGGTATGATCAAGCGTATCAGGGCTACTGCTTCAGAGGACCGCAATCACATCTGCCAGCTGCTTGTCACCTTTCCCCATGCTCAGACTCGCCAAGCTCTCTTTGCTCGTGCTTATACAGACGTCCCTCACTCGTGGAACGTTTTCTTGTCTCAGCGCCGTCGCTGGACTCTTGGTGCTACCAGCAACGATCTGCTTCTCTTTACTGCCTGGAACACTCAGTGGTGGGAGCGTATCGTCGCCTTCTCTAATGTCTTGACTTGGTCTTTGAACATCTTTGTCATTGCATCAATCGGTTGTATGATTGTCGCCTTTATGAGCCAACCTGTGTGGCTCATTATGTGTTTCGCTGGTGTCATGATTATTCCTCTGCTTTACTATATCGTTATGGTTACTTGGCTGCCTCGAAACCTTGTCGAACGGGCACAATTCATGTTGGGCTTGGCTATCTTCGTCTTCCTTGGACCTTTCCTCAACATTGCTGTTATGATCTATGCCGTCATTAACATGGACAACTTTGGCTGGGGAAAGACAAGAAAGGTAGTCACTGATGATTCAGAGGAGATATCTCAGAATGAGGGTGGTGTCTCAAGAGATAACAGTTCGGTTGAGGTTAAAGAGAAGGCCATTGCTGTAGCAGTTTAAGTAGCTATATTTCAAGTTTTATATAAAGCTTCTTATTTAATTAAAATAGTATATTATTCCCTTTTAATCAAATAGACAATTTAAATCTTATTCGCCCTTTTTCATATATATTTTATTTTACTCAACATTTAAAAAACATCGGTAGACATGCAGTACTAGAACAGAATTCACATTTGTAGTATCTGTGCTAAATAGTTCAAGAGCAGTCGAGCTAAGCCTCGAAACGTGTCACTCCCCTCATTCTTCTCATTAGCTTGAGCATGCTTTTGAACAATCTTCAAAACCTCCTCTACCAACAGCTTGACCCTCTCCCACTCATTCGGCAGAGGAGGCGGTCTCTCATCTCAGAGGATGGTCGGACCGTGGTCAGTTCCATGAGTGCTTCCACGGTTACTGCCCGTGTTGAGATCTCCACCACAATTGTCGCAGTGACGAGTCCAGCGTCGAGGCTTGCAGACTAAGTTGTTGGGACAGTTGGTCGTTTCGCATACGCTCTCGCAGGTACCTAGTACCATTGCGTTCCCGGCGATGTAGGCACAGGGCTCAGCTGGAGAGATATTCATTAGTATGTGGTGGCATGAGTAATGAGAAGATGAAACTTACCAGGCCAGGCTTTACGACAGGCTTCGATGTGCGGCCAAGAGGCAACAGCCAATGGGAAAGCCAAGATGATGGTGCTGAAAAGCCTACGTAGTGTTAGTCTGTGTGTTGTGCCTAGTGTCAAGTTGACTTACATGTTGATAGATGGGCTGACCTGAATCTGTAAACACTAGTTCAACTAAGGACAGTGTCGCGTCGCACTTGAGACACAAAGCCCATATTTATAGTTAAAGTTTAATTGTACGTACATCAATGCGGCGTAAAGGTAAGGACCGTACTGGTCGTTCAGCTGCATGTTTTCGCTATGCTTATTCCACTTGAGGATCTTGAGTAGATAAGGGGTCAATATTTGTATGTTTGCTTAACCGAAGGTGGACATCCAGTAGAGAAGGATGCAACAACTACGTTTCAGAGATGGGCTGGATCGACACGTTGGACAAGCTGAGGCTGCTCAAAAAACTGCACCACGGTGGCCCATTAGTAGTATCAAAGGCGCCTCAGGTGGTATGAGTACAAAGTCGGTTAATACTGCATGCCTTTGTGGTGTGTAAGTCTGCAGCTGAAATGTATCTCTCATGTATCATCCATCCACAGAGTCTGCTACTCCTGGTGCCTGTAATGAATAACCATGACCTGATGTCGAGATGCTGTGGAACAGAAAGTGATAATCTTTAAAGAATAGGACTATTATCAACCTGTACCTCAAGAAAGCTTCTAAATAATTGTATACATATGGGAATGAGTGGACTCTCCGCTGCCATGTGCTTATCATCCATGTCGGCCCAACGATTAACAAAATAGCAGGAAGTATTGACTTGGTGTTACACATGTGTAACGGTAACATTGAAGCACATTTCACCCGCCAATAAGCACGGTGGCGCGCTGAAGGTCCCAAAATCAGAATCAATTGAGCCGAAGCTGCAAGTCAATCAGATCACCCACCAGCATCAGGTGATGATATGACTTCTCAATGGAGAACTATGTGTAACACAACCACTCGTGTTGATGACTGCAGAGAAAAATCCAATATTTACCTCGAATTGTGAAAACTTGCATAAAGAGTGTCTGTCCGACGTTCACAATATTTGAACGGCGGCTCTAGATTTAAGCAGGTTTCTAATAGTTGAATGTCCATGGAAAATCCGTCGGTCTTAAAAAAACAAACTCCGTGGTCGATTAGTTTCTGAGGTTGATCGACATGGACACGACATCATGGCCGTGTTGACCAGAGCCGCTTTTTCCGAGCACTAGAATTGAGATATGTTTATTGGGAGTACACCGACTATCGACAAGATACTGTCGATCCACAGAATCCACTTTTCTATATCCGTTCCGAGGAAGGGTTTCGGAACTGATTCTTTGATAGAATTTCGGCAAGGGAAATTTAATAATCAAGCTTTCTGTCACTGACCAGGGTTACCTTGTCGTAGAACAGGTACAGAATAAATATCCGATTTCGTACTATGTATATCGCGTGGCGTGGGTCCGATACCATGTCCATCCATATCCATTTATAACCGGCCATTCCGCGATACTGGACAACGATTTTGATGTCATCGTTAGCCTTGTATTCATACCATACTAAGCCTCTGCCGGTTGCCGAATGCCGAGCCACGTCACGATAGGCATGTCAAAGCATGAATCTAAATACTGGATTGGCTAACGAAGTGGCTTTGACCCTAGGGATCTCCCCATCAGCTAGACCATTTTCCCACAAGGCCACTGGATTTAAGCAAACTAAATCACCGTGTCTCAATATCGAATCAGAAACGTCGATAACCCGCGGTATTTGGACAAATAGACGGAAAGTATACACAATGGTTGGTGCTGTTAGTAATGTTGGCTCTTGTAGTGACAACTACTACGATGGGATCTACAGAGCTATTCTGGGATCAAGAACATATATAACTTGGCTCAGTCCATATCTTTGAACAAATTACTTCTTTCATCATCATCATCATCATCATCTACATCATCCAACAATACAGACATGACTGTGCCACGAGACATCCAACATACTGAAGCACCAGCTCCAGGCGGCGCTTCAAGTCAACCACCGAAGCAACCTCAAAACCACAACAGCGTTTTAGTCAAATTAATCGAAAACATCGCTAAAAATGAACCCGAGAGACCATTCCAATTCATCCCCTCAGGCGACAAGGCTCAGAATGGTTGGAAACCCGTTACCTTTGTTCAGCTCAACAACGCCATCAATTATATGGCACACTCACTTTCAAACACCATCACCAGATCACCTGACGATGAAGAGTTTCCTACCATTGCCTACATCGGCTCCAACGATATGCGATACACAGTAATGCTTTTCGCGTGCATCAAAGCCGGGTTCAAAGCCCTCTTCATTTCACCTCGCAACACACCCATGGTTCAGCTCTCGCTCTTTGAAGCTACGTGTTGTAATGCTTTGTACTACAGCGAGTCAATGAGTGCGGCAATCTCGCCATGTCTTGATCAGCTCAGTATGCAAAGCTTCACTATCGAAAGTCTTGACCATTTCCTCAACGTGGAGTCTTCACCATTTCCCTACAACAGATCGATTGACCAATCTCGCTTTGATCCCCTTGTTGTTCTACACACGAGTGGCTCAACGGGAATCCCCAAGCCAATCGTTGTGAAACAGGGGTCACTTTATGTCTTGCAGAACCTGATTCACAAAGGATCATACCAAGGGTGCAGCTACTCTCTGGCGAGTTTGCCAGAGGGTACCAAGATTCTTGTCTCGATGCCAATGTTCCATGCCGCTGGTGTTGTCGGGTCATTAACAGGCATAATTACTGGTACTACCGCCATCATGCCACTTCCTAATAAGCCCTTGAGTGTAGACTCAGTACTGGAGTGTCTGGAGATTTCTGGTGCTCAGGCAGTCATACTGCCTCCATCCATCGTGGAAGGCATCGCGGCTACTGACGAGGGCGTTGAGGCGCTGGTTAGACTTTATGAGTTGAAGTTTGCTGGAGGTAAGTGTTCTGGCTGTTAGAGATAGTCTGATAACTAACAATCTAATAGGAGCCCTATCTCCAGCAGTTGGAAACATGTTGGTGGAAAAGGGTGTTAAATTACGCAACCTTATTGGATCGACAGAGTAAGTATTCTTTCAAAGGCTGTTCATCTAACATCATCTAACAAATTCTGTAGGAGCTTTCCTTACGCACTTTATGCATCACCTGACCCCAAACTCTGGCAATATTTCGTCTTTGACAGCGAATTCATGGGACTCGACTGGCGACCATGCGGTGAAAACCTGTACGAGTGTGTCATCTGCCGCAAAGACCTTTCCGATCCTGGCAACCAATCCGTCTTCTACACCTTCCCAGAACTCTCAGAATGGTCTACGAAAGATATCTACCAGCCTCACCCTACGCTGAAGGACCACTGGCTACACATGGGTCGTGCCGATGATATCATCGTCTTCTCGAACGGCGAGAAGCTGAACCCCGTTTCCATTGAATCCGCCGTCTCTGGCCATCCTCTCGTCAAGGGAGCCCTTGTTGTTGGTGAGGGAAGGTTCCAGGCGGCCCTGATTATCGAGTCTGTGGATGAAGCACACGCTCCCAAGGACGAGGCCGAAACGGAAGCATTCATCGATCAGGTCTGGCCTACTATTGAACAGGCCAATTCGGAGACGGTGGCTCATGGACGAATCACCAGGAACCTTGTTGCTGTCGCCGACCCCTCATTGCCCTTTGCTCGCGCTGGTAAAGAGACAGTCCAACGAGCAGCTACCGTCAAGCTCTATAAGGACTTCATCGAAGCTTTGTACGAAAAGGCTGAGATGAATGAACCTGAAGATGAATCCGTTGCTCTCAACTTTGAGAGTGAAGCAGAACTTGCCCAGTCTATCATCTCCGTATTCAAGACCAAGCTTGGAGTTGGCAACCTCGAGCCTGATACAGACTTTTTCTCTGCTGGAGTTGACTCGTTGCAAGTCATGACTGCTACCAAGGTTCTCAAGTCGGCTCTTCGGTCAGCGAAGGTGGAGACATCGACATTTACGACACAAGTGGTTTATCGATATCCCACAGCCCAACGGCTCGCGCGTCATTTTATCTCTCTTCGGGATGGCTCCGCGGACCACGATAATGTGGCAAAGGAGATTAAGGAAACCGAGCGACTTGTGGCCAAGTACACCGAGAACCTTCCCGCTTCTAAAGCCAACAAGATGCCTCCCAAGGAGGACAACCAAACCGTTCTTCTTACCGGAAGCACAGGCTCTTTGGGTGCCTACATGCTCGATACTCTCTGCAGACTCCCCACAGTCAAGAAGATCGTCGCCCTCAATCGTCCTGACGACGGTGGTGCATCTCGACAACCATCAATAAACGAAAGTCGTGGATTGACACAAGACTTTTCCAAAGTCGAATTCCTTCATGCCGATTTGTCTTTGCCAGACTTGGGTCTAGGACAAGCCAAGTACGACGCTCTTCTCGCCAGTGCTGACCGCATCATCCATAATGCATGGCCCGTGAACTTCAACATCAGCGTGTCATCATTTGAGAGCTCTATCCGTGGCGTCCGTCACTTGGTCGACTTTGCTGCCGCGGCAGACAAGGATGTGCCTATTGTTTTTATCTCAAGTATCGGTACTGCCGATGGTTGGAGTTCTACTGATAAGGTCCCCGAAGAGCAGCTTACTGATATGACATTGCCCCAGATGGGCTATGGCCGCTCCAAGCTTGCGGCAACGTTGATTCTCGACGCGGCTGTTGAGCAGTCGGGTATCCATGCTGCTTCTGTGAGAGTTGGACAAATTGCAGGACCAAGAGGTGAGAAGGGAATGTGGAACCGACAGGAGTTCATCCCAAGTTTGATCGCCAGTTCAGTCCATCTTGGAGTTCTGCCTGATTCCCTTGGACCTCAGCAAGAGATCGCATGGACGCCTGTTGAGGATATCTCGGGTCTCATCCTTGATATCGCTGGTATCACGGACCCCAAACCCTTATCAGAAATCAACGGATACTTCCACGGTGTGAACCCTTCAGAGACGAACTGGTCTGTTCTTGCACCGGCAGTGAAGAACTTTTACGGAGATGGGATGAAGATTGTGAGTTTGGAGGAATGGGTCGAGAGGTTGGAAGCTAGTGCGAAGGACAAGGATGTGGATGTGGAGAGAAATCCTGGTATCAAGCTAGTTGATACGTACCGTGGACTTTTGGAGAGCGCGAAGAGTGGTCGGGTTATGAAGTTCTCGATGGAGAGAACTAAGGGCCACAGTCCGACGATCAGGGAGGCTGGACCAGTCACCCCAGAGTTGATGGTCAATTGGTGTCGCCAATGGGGTTATTAGTTTCAGTGGCAAGTAATTTAAATTGGGTATTAAATAGATATATGACTTCAGTAGATACAAGAGTTTTTAGATTATAGAATACGGCTCATAGACATAGATATACGCCATGTCCCTCAATCTGCCATTTTCAGTTCTTAAACCTCCAATGATCTTAGTGCCATTGATGCCTTTAGACGAGGCCTGGAACCAGAAAAGGCTTGGAAAACTAAAAAATGGCTGCAGAATAAGGGCGTTTTATGACGCAGAAACTAAGCCATGTTTCAATTAGCGTGTTGAAGACCAATTGCATCTTGACGATAATGTCTTAGTAGCTTTAAATCACGATCTGCAAACAGAATCTGACAAGGATCAACAGAATCTTGAAGCACTACTGCACACTCCAGTGGATGGAAGTTACCGGATGGGTTATTGAGGCGCACTTAAGCTTGAATAGTTCGCAGCCGCATTACCCCGCCCTACAGAGTAAGGAGGCTAGAGAATAAGTGAAGACGAGCTAAGGTTAATAGAAGAACCAGTGAATCTGTCCTCTGTTTCTCTTCACTTTTTGTTCTTGCGTATCAAACGTCACACTATCAATCAACAAATAACTCAACATGGGTGGCCGGCACCGCTTCGCGAGGTTGAAGAACTTATTCAAGACGAAAACGGCGGAAGATGAGTCCAGTACAGCTCCATCACCAGTCAGCGCTCCCCCGCCTTCAATTCCCAGGACGATTCCCATTGTAGAAACACCACCCGTCGAAAAGCAACCAGAAGATGATACCGAAAGGAACAAGCTGCAAGAGGAACTGTGGAATGAGGCTTACAATACGCTTCGCGATAGCGGCAATAAGCACATCGTGGAATATGAAGAAATTCTTCTGTCTGAGCTCAAAAACGATAACCCTGATATTACCTCGCTTGGCACTTCTTACGAAGAGCGCTGGCAAAACATGCAACTGCTTGTTGACATTGGTTTAAGGAAGACTGAAAAAGAAGCCAAGATTTACGGCAAGGTGAACGATGGTCTACAGCTTTTTGACACAGTGAGATCACTAGTCACTCCGGCTGTATCAGCCGTCCCACAAGCTGCCATCCCATGGGTTGGTGTTTGTTTCATTCTCGAAGTCTTTTCGAACCCCGCCAAACAACCAGGCGTTCATCGTGCGGGACTTCAGCATGTGCTGTCTCGCGTCAACTGGTACTGGAACCTGGCAGAACTTCTCCTTCAAGATAATTTGGAAGCGAAAGAAGATATTGGGAAAACCGCATTGTCTAACCTGCGAGAGGAGCTCAGGAAATATGTCTTGGATCTGTACCAGAAGTTTCTCGCTTACCTGATAGAGAGTGTCTGCTACTTTCAGAAGAACCGTGCTACTGCGTTCTTGAAGAGTGTTGTCTACATAGACTACTGGGGTGGTAAGCTTGCCGATATTGAGGTATCGGAAGCAGAATTCGAAAGGATGTCCAAGAAGTACAATACGACAGAATCTCGCGAGAGACTCGGAAATTTGGTTATTGGCGTCAAAAACATCGAGAAGGCCATTGATCGCCAGACCCAGCAACTACAAAAGATCAACGAGGACGAAAACAACAGAGTCTGCTTCCAGGATCTCTACACGACCAATCCATTCTTCGACAAAATGCAGATCGAACATGACAAGGGTACACCTTTGCCGCATTGCTATTCCTGGATTTTCCTCACTGAGGGTTTTCAGACTTGGCAACAAGACCCTAATCAAAGACTACTTTGGATCAAAGGTGACCCTGGGAAAGGCAAGACCATGCTTCTCTGTGGCATCATCGATCGCCTTGATGAGTTGACGCCAAATCTTATCTCATGTTTCTTCTGTCGAGCCACGGAGAATTATCAGAATGATGCTACAGCAGTTCTTCGTGGCTTGATCTGGAGTCTTGCGTGTCAGCACCCTAAGCTTATCTCTCATGTGCGCACGCAGTTTGACAATATTGGACGAAAGGCCTTTGATGGACCAAACAAATGGCAAGTTCTGTCCAACATCCTGAAGAGAATGATATCAGACGAAGAAAATCGCGTTCCAGAGGGTACTGCGATTGTCATAGACGCCCTTGACGAATGCATCAAAGACAACGACAAGCTCCTTGATCTGATCCTTGAAATTTGCGCTGATGAGAACTCCAAGGTCAAGTGGCTTGTTTCAAGTCGCAATTGGGTAGAGATCGAAGATACCTTCATGGATGAATCGATTAGCTCTAGACGGGTCGTCCTATCGCTGGAAGATGACGAGGAAGTTGAACAATCGATTAAAAATGCTGTTGATGCATTCGTCAAGTACAAGGTTGAAGAACTCAAGAAGAAAAAGAAGCACGGCGAAATCCCACCGGAAGTCAATACCATCTTTACTAAAAAGGCGGGCAACACCTTTCTATGGGTAGCGTTGGCCTGCAAGAGGTTGGAGAGCAAGGATGTCGAGCCATGGCAGATTCTCAGTATCCTGAAGGATTTGCCATCCGGATTGAGAGACCTTTATAGGCGCATGATGCAAGAGGTCAAGGATTCCAGCCACGTATCGCAATGCAGGGACATTCTTGCCGTTGCCGCCCTGGTGTATCGCCCATTGTCATTGGCAGAACTGTCATCCAGTGCCCAGTCACTCTCTCAGCATGCGAATAGACTTGACGCCCTCAAAAGACAAGTCTTACGCTGCAAAGGGTTTCTGGTTATCTCTGATGATGTGGTGTCGTTTGTACATCAGTCGGCCAAGGACTTTTTGTTAGAAGACCAACTTGCAAAGGAGTTTGTGTGGGAAGCTGACCATGAGGAACTACTATCAAAGAGTATCCGTCGCAATCATCGCAGCATCTTACTTACAATGTTGGAAACGATGAAGAAAACACTGAAGTATGACATATATAACCTCCAGAAACCGGGTGCACCTATACCTCTTCTTGACCGAGAAGATGCCTTGGATCCCTTGGACCCGGTCGAGTATGCCTGCTGTTACTGGGCAGATCATATTTCGGCATTTGACGACGAAAGTGCTTCCGCTACCCTCAAATTCCTGAAAGGATCACTTCTATACTGGCTAGAAGCCTGTTCACTCCTCGGAGAAGTGGTCACCGCAGTGCTGGCAATTCAAAAGCTGCAGAAGCTAGTCGTATGTCCCCATTCTTCATCCAACGCATCTCTATACTAATAAAATCCTAGATCGGTACGGAATACCACGAACTTACCAGTGTCTTGCAAGACGCCAACCGGTTCGTCCTGTATTTCAAGAGTGCAATCGAAGAGTTTCCTTTGCAGACTTATGCATCGGGGCTTCTCTTCAGTCCTAAGAGCTCTGTGGCACGACAAGCATTTCAACAACATACTCTCGAAACATCATGGCTCAGTCTTCCTGTTCCGGAAGACTGGGATGCTTGTGTCCAGACACTTGAAGGTCACACATCTACAGTTTTAAACCTTGCCTTCTCTGGTAACGGCAAATGGCTAGCATCTGCTTCCGAAGACTGCACGATGAGGATTTGGGATGCGGCAACTGGTGATTGTTTACAGACTATGGACTATCCATATTCTCAGGTACAAGCAGTTGCATTCTCCCCGGATAGCTCTTGCCTTGTGTCTGCGTCTGAAGGTTACGAAATCGACTTTTGGGACACTACGTCAGGTGAATTCAAGAAGAGCCACTCTGTCGAAACACCTGGGGTTCTTATTATTGGTCTTCTATTCTCACCAAACGGAGAATGGCTCGCCTCTTGGTCGCCTGAGTCAAAGGTTCAGATTCGTGACGCGAAGACGGGTGATTGCATTTACAATATTACACGACACGAGCGAGTTCCCATCGGACCTGAGATTCGGTGTTCATTTTCATCAGACAGCAAGCGTATCTTGATTGGATCAGAAAACCCTGCCATCCGCGATATAGTTAAGTGCTCATGGATAGGCGACACAGAGATCTCGCCGGATCGCCTTTCAACGTCAGGTTTCTCTTCGGACGGGACGTGGGTTGGACATGTCTATGGCGAACAAGGGCATTCTATCTGGAACATTTCTGACAACGGTTCTGAGCGTAAGATGGATATACTCGGAGAGGACGGATACGGGCTACCGCCCTCGGGTCAATATCCAACTGATAGACCCTTACCCACGTCTCAGAGGCCATCAGCATTTTCTGCCGATGGCAAACAGATTGCAACATGCACCGAGTATCCATCCCGGCTCGCCATCATCGATACTACTACTGGAGATGTGGCATATTCCGATGTCCGAAGCTTCCAAGCCACTGCAAGTGGTCTTCCCAAGGCAATGGCCTGGTCAATCGACAGTCAGTGGCTCGCTGTTGGGGGAGCTGAAGGTAATGGTCAGATCACAATCTGGGACCCAAAGGCAATCAAAACTGCAAGCAAAAGCAACGAGATCCGAAAACGCATACACACAATGGCGTTGTCTGCAGATGGTCAGAGTCTTGCCTTGGGTTCTGAAGACGGCATTGTCGAGATCGAGGATCTGGCGCGTCCTGGCAACAGCGTACTTACACTCGAAGAACACAAGTCTGCTATACTCGGCATAGTCTTCTCCCCATCTGGAAACATGCTTGCAACCCAGTGCGCCTCCCACGTTAAGATATGGGATATCAAAGCGGCTGGCAAATGTGTACAGACATTTGAGGCTGGCCCGATAGACGTTCGGTTCATTGACACATCTTTCTGGCCGATGGCATTTTCAGCGAATGATTCTCAATTCGCATTTGGCAAAGGAGAAGAGATGATTGAAGTTCATGACCTAGCGAATCAGAGCATGTTCGAACTCCAAATGGAACATCTATCCTCTCTAGAGTTTTCTCCTGATGGGCTTTCACTCGCAGCTGGCAATCAAGTTGAAAATATCCAGATCTGGGACTTGCAAACCAAGGATGTCCATAAACAAGTATCTGGACCGGGAAGCCAGATGTCACTTCTGACTGAACAAGGTCGTTTGATACCTGAACGATGGTCTCAGGAAAGTGGTACCCAGGATGCCGGGACTGAGAACAACGACACCGGAGCAGTACCGCTTGTTACAAAAGGCTACGGAGTTGGGTTTAGTGATGCTTGGCTGACAAAGGACGGTGAGAGATTGGTCTGGTTGCCATCTGAGTATAGGTCGAGCTCCAACTTTCAGGGGCATGTGCTTGTTACTGATGCAGTTGTTGCAATTCGCAATAGCTCTGGTCAGCTGTTGATGTTTGGCTTTGGTGATTGATGGAATTAGGCAGAGTTCCATATATATGTTGGGGTGAATAGGTAGTGATGAGAATTGATGGATGCAATTGAAGATCACGTATTAGGAATTTCAGTGTCGATTTTTAGCTTGCAGTGGGGGATGTGAAGATATTCATGGATGGCTTGTTTTGACTACCACACCATCGATATACTTTCTTCCATCCCACAGGTGAATTCCATCCACATAAATAATGTTCATCTGAAAGATCTGTGCGTGGAATCAGCAATGCCATGTTGTTTGTTAATTTTGCTAGTGTCGGTTGTTAATGTCAACTTCATAACGCTAGCAGGGATCCCTCGATATAGCAGAACCTCTTGTTGGAAGTATGAAATGGGGCAGCGGCTCAGATCCTTGCATAATCAGTTCCACAGTCAATGCTCAACCTCACCAGGTTGTCTCCTGTGGCTGCAGGGTATCTTGTGCCAATTGTCTTCCCGGCAGCACAAATTCATCCGTCGACAAGCTGATATTCTCTGACTCTCGGAGTCGATTGACTACAATATTCCCTTTCTTATGATTAAAAGACACACAGGGACAATGAAGGACATGAAGTTACCAGACTATTGTTATTGTTCTTCCGGTTTCATTAGTTGTGTTGTGTTGCTACTTTGGTCGAGTCAGAACTTTATACCTTGATTCGAGTCGTCATCACGTTACAATGGAGTTGTTATGTATTCTTTGATGTCACCATTTTCCGTCTTTGCCGTATACTGACCGAGCTTGATAGAACGAGCCCAGCGTGGCGCTATTGATGCATCTCGTTTAGAATACGCGGGGAGGGCTGTTTTCTTCCTTTTTTTCTTCCATTGTTCTTCTTAAATTGGAGCCTGTTTCATCGAACCCACATTCATGCCATGTCTTTAAGCTGGACACTAATGAGGCTGATGATTATATCCATGTCGTTCTATCGCGTGGTCGTACTCGTTCTTTAAACGAGCTGGTGGGTCAGCGCAATACAGTCAGGGAGCGACCAAGAGACATGATGCTCCGCCGCAATGGGATTGAAGATAAATAGCATGCCATGCCCAAAAGCATTTGTCGAAATCATATCTATACTTCTTCAGCTTGTTAGTCTCGTGAAACCACTACGATGCTCATCTTTTCAATTTCTCGACTTGTCGCGTTGGTCTCCTCGCTGGGCACCATAGCCGCGGCTCAAACTCCTCATGATTTGCCACTGGACGAAGGGACAAGGAGATTTCTCGAAGTCCTACCTCCAGAAAAACAGGCTGATATTCTGAGGGAGTTCGGAAAAGCCCTTGCAGGCCAAGTCCCCGCATCGCCCGATATTATCGAAGCGCAAGAGCTCATCTGGAGCTACGGGAGGAGCCCCTCATTCTATCCAACTCGTGAGTCCAAACTACCTACCTCATTCGTTTCGGTTGGCCCCGATTTCTTTTCATTTTTTTTTTTTTCGTTTTAGTAATGTGGCACATAACTAATGATTCGCTATTAACTTAATTAGCCCAGGGGAAAGGACTTGGAAACTGGTCTCGCGCTTATGAGTACGCATCGGCTCTAGTTTCTCAGATGACAGTGGATGAGAAAGTATCCGTAACATCTGGACAAACAACTACGACGAACGGATGTAACGGTATGATTCCAGGAGTACAGCGCCTTGGATTCCCAGGTATTTGCGTCAACGACGGCCCCAGTGGCCTCCATGGAGTTGAGGCTGTCAACGGATATGCAGCTGGCGTTACCGTTGCTGCGGCATGGAATAAAGAATTGGCACACGCACGTGGCCATCATATGGGCCTGGAAGCCAAGCGTCGAGGGGGTAATAACCTTGGACATCATATTGTTTATGACCAAATTTACTAATCCTGTGTCATAGTCAACAACCTCTTGGGACCAACAGTTGGTCCACTCGGCCGCACTGTTCTCGGTGGCAGAAACTGGGTATGGTTATCTTACATCTAGTAATAATATAATTGTATTGCTAACTGAAGTTCAGGAATCTTTCTCGGTCGATCCCTACCTTTGCGGTGTCATGGGTGCTCAGACAGTTTCAGGCATGCAACAGCACGTTATAGCCACGGCCAAGCACTTTATCGCAAACGAACAAGAAACCAATCGTAACCCTAGCACCTTTGGTATGGGCAACGCTTCAGTCACTTCTAATCTTGACGATAGAACCATGCACGAATTATATCTGTGGCCATTCCAGGATCTAGTCAAAGCTGGAGTAGGATCAGTTATGTGCTCCTACAACCGAATCAATGGATCCCACGGCTGCCAGAACAGCTATACGCAAAACGGCCTGTTGAAGACTGAGCTCGGGTTTCAAGGTTTCGTGTTAACCGACGCTGGGGCTCTGCACAGTGGGGTTTCAAGCGCCAACGCTGGTACTGACGCTACGACGCCTTTCAATGAGTTGTGGGGAAGCAACCTTACCGCGGCGATAGCAAATGGCACAATGGAAGAGAGTAGGCTCGATGATATGGTTACTCGGTAAGCGCAAGGTTGAACTGGCTTGTTCATGTGGAAGCTAACACTGCGGCAGAATTATCGCTAGCTGGTTCAAGTACAGCCAGTTTGAACCTGGAACCGGGATCCCGGTTGATGTTTCAAAGCCACACAAGGTTGTCAGCTCCATTTCTCCAGAGTCGCGCAAAACGATCTTCCAGGGCGCTGTGGAGGGCATTGTGTTGGTCAAGAACTATAACAATACCCTCCCCCTGAAGAAGCCAAAGATTCTGTCCTTGTTTGGTTACGATGCCGATGTGCCTCGAACAAACAACCGGGACGGTCCGTATAGCAAATGGGATCTTGGGTTCCAGAGTGTCAATGTCACCGATGGACAAGTGCTTGGCCTTACCATTGGCGTCGGTCAGGTTCCAGGCGCCGCTCATCTCGGCACGCTTATCACTGGTGGTGGCAGTGCTTCAGTTACACCCGCGTACATCAACTCTCCCTACAGCGCTTTTCAACAGCGCGCTATGCAGGATGGTACATTCTTGTATTGGGATTTCGAATCGCAGGACCCTGTTTATGCCAATGCTGGCTCCGACGCCTGCATTGTTTTCATTAATGAGTTTAGTACTGAGGGTTCGGAAAGGTCCACGTTGGCTGATCCTTGGTCGGACCAACTAGTCAAGAACGTTGCTTCACGGTGCCCCAATGTAAGTCTCCCCTACCATTCGTGAATGTATCCTCAACTCTAGCTGGTGGATCTCATTGCATTCTATCATTCTTGTCCTTGAAGCTAATCAATGTCACTTTCACAGACGATAGTGTCAATCCACAACGCCGGTATCAGGTTAGTAGACCAGTGGATTGATCATCCAAATGTCACGGCGGTCCTTTTGGCCCATGTACCCGGCCAAGACTCAGGCAGAGCACTTGTAGAGATCATATACGGAGAACAGTCACCATCTGGTCGTCTTCCCTATACGGTAGCTAAAAACGAGTCCGACTATGGCGAGTTGTTGATGCCTGTGACCGCCGATAATGCGTCAAACTACTATACCTCGGCCAACTTCACTGAAGGTGTCTACATTGACTATCGTCGCTTTGACGCGTTCAATATCACCCCCAGATACGAATTTGGCTTTGGTCTTTCCTACACTACCTTCGAATACTCAGGGCTCGACTTAGCCCTCACTTCCGCAGGGGTTAATGCGTCAGTCCTTCCTCCGCCAGGACCGGACGCTGAGGGCGGGCAAGAATCTCTTTGGGATACTATCGCCGTCGTTTCTGTGGACGTCAAGAACACCGGCGCTGTTACCGCTTCAGCAATTCCCCAGCTATATGCCGGCATTCCAAAAGCACCCGTGAAACAGCTACGTGGGTTCGAGAAGGTTCTCTTACAGCCCGGAGAGGTCAAAAAGGTAGTCTTTTCGCTCACACGAAGAGACCTTAGCACATGGGACGTCAACCATCAGAACTGGGTTTTGGGTAAGGGAGGATACAATTTCTATGTTGGGGCAAGCAGCCGTGACTTGCCACTAACGCATAAGCTGGTTCTTTGAGTGATTTGTTATCAGCTGGGAGCCCTATGGTTAACAGGTAGAAATGGGTACTTGAATCAAAAGATAGACGAAGTCGTTATTCTTTCTTATTTACTTCTTATATATGGTACTTTGGATATCATGATATCCATGCTGTATTTAACATCATCTTCATACTATAACCTCTTCCTTGTGCCTGAGTGCCCTGCAGGCACCAGCTCTGGTCAGTTGGTGATGTTTGGCTTTGAGAATTCATTGGACTAAGTATTTTCTTATGTCGTGGTTATGTTTGAGAATCCAGATGAATATTGATAACTTGATACTGGTGTTTGTTGCTTATACTCGCAAATAAATATGTTTGCGGAGGGGTGTGTGACTTGCCTCGTGATCCCCCTGGATAAATACGACTCACTAGTGGGCGTTTGTATCCGGGATTTGGAAGGGGGAGTGGTCGTGGACGTCGTGGACGCTGAGGGATACGACACGGACGATAAAGGAGTTGATGAGTGGGTCTATTATTTGAGACGCGTCTGTTAAGGGGTTCTGCTACGTATGCATAACAGGTGCTAACACTGGTGCTATAATGTCTCATCAGTTCGTGTTAGTGATTGTTATATCCGTTAGAATAACTCCAAAAGGTTGTAAGGATCCTTGGATTGGATGTACAAAAATGGCTAGTGGAAACGACCCTTGTCTAGTTATGCATAAGACAAACGTGTCAAAGCTCAGCCTCACTACAGAGTAATAAGTTGACTTCTGTGGCTGTAGGGTATTGGTGTCAATTCACATCTTGAGAGGTTGGAGGACATTAGAAGAATTTGAATGTAAATAAACTGACAGTATTCAATTCAAGATGATTCTGATTTATGCCTCCTGATAAGTGCTTTCCGAAATCACAACCCTTTATACTTTTTACTTGAAATGACAAAAAACAGAAGATTCAAGTTTTGTTAGCCGTGCAGCATTTAATGAATGTTCATCAAACCGAAAATCTGTCTAGCACACGTGATGCAGAGATATGCCATCTAATCTTATCTTATCTCAAAAATCAATTCGAATTGATCAGAATAAAGCCATGGAACATTGCTCCCAAGTCTAGTCTGCTAATTGAATTGAAGACCACAACTAGCTGAACCATTGACACATGCTATTGTACTCCCTATCCTCGGTTACTTTGGCCGACTTGCCCTTGGAGCCAAATTCATATCAGCGGAACACGCACGCGATAAGAAAAGTCTGATGAGGCTCCGCTATTCCGGTATCATATGCCAGATATGCTCAAGCTTGATCCACATGAAGCCATATCAGAGCAGCAACTGTGGATCTTTAAGGGTTACCGAGGCTCTTGTTAAATTAATTTACCGTGTAAAAGGGACTTGACGTCTGATCTTTGTCTGTATCTTGGCTTTATCTTATTTCTCGGTGCCAGTCGGAACTGTGACGCAAAGCATAGTACACTCTTTCCCCCTTGATTCTACCTACTCATTATAGGCAAATATGGGTATCGTAGGCCAACAGTCAAACCCAGGTGACTTTGCTGCCGTTCAAAAGTCAATCATTGACCTTTTGAACCAGCCTGGCTACGATGACGGAAGCGCCGGACCCGTTCTCGTGCGTTTAGCTTGGTAAGCCTGTAAAGCATTCAAGATCCGCGATTCGATTACTGATCTGTTCCCAGGCACTCATCCGGCACATACGACAAAGTAACTGACACAGGCGGTTCCAACGGCGCTGGCATGCGATACGAAGCTGAAGGTGGAGATCCTGCCAATGCCGGCCTGCAGAATGCTCGTGTCTTCCTTGAGCCTGTCAAACGTCTTCACCCGTGGATAACATACTCTGACCTCTGGACACTCGCTGGCGTGACGGCGATCCACGCCATGGGCGGACCCGAAATTGACTGGCTGCCGGGACGAACTGACTTTGTCGATGACAGTAAGCTTCCGCCTCGTGGTCGTCTCCCAGACGCAGCACAAGGAGCAGAGCATATCCGACATATTTTCTATCGAATGGGATTCAACGATCGCGAGATCGTAGCCCTTAGTGGTGCACATAATCTTGGTCGTTGCCATACTGCAAACTCTGGCTTTGAAGGCAAATGGGTCAACAACCCTACCCGGTTCTCCAACCAGTACTTCCGTCTTCTGCTATCGGAAACCTGGACTGAAAAGACAATTCCCGAGTCTGGCATGCTCCAGTTCTCCTCCGTTGATCAAGATACAGAGGAGGAGTTGATGATGCTTCCCACTGATATAGCACTCACCACAGACTCTGAGTTCTCCAAGTACGCGCAGTTATATGCAAAGGACAAGGATGTGTTTTTCGAAGACTTTGCGAAAGCATTTGCAAAGTTGCTGGAGCTTGGAATAGCAAGAAATTCGGATGGCAAGGTTATCAACACTGATAATCAAAAGGGAGGTTATCGGAGTGCGCCAAAAAAGAGTGATTCGACACCTGCGACTTCAGGTCAATCAGGAGCATCCAAGACTGGTGGATGTCCCGTGATGCATCACAAGGCAAGATTATAAGAATCGAATTGGAAATACAATTATGTACTCTTGCTAGTTTAGAACTTTAGAAATGTTTTATTAGATGCAGTTTATCTATACATATATCAGTACAATAGATAACATGTACAATTAAAATAGTCCACCTAATCTCAATATCTATTGATACCTCATTCTCAACTTCTTTACCTCGTCTATTTAACCCTATCTTACGTCACCCCACCCATACATAGCCTCCCTGTCCAACGTTTACTACGATGTATCGACATGACTGAAGAAGCCTCCTTTCCTCCCCTAAAGAGTGGGGTTAGATGGCGCAGTCTTCTTCAAAACGATCGGGACAAATTCATCGGATGCCTCAGAGGCTGAAGCATTCCAACCAACAGTGTACAAGCCCTTGATGTTAGTTGGTTGCCTGTACCAAAGAGACAGCATTTGTCCATTCTCCTGAGCCATGAAAAACTGTCCGTAGAGCATAAAGGCCGAAATGTAGTCACTTGTGTCGATCGTGTCATTGACTATCTTGACACTTCGGGAAGAGATCGATGGACCAGGCGCAACGAGTGTCCCGTTGGACCAATCAGGGCGAGCATGGCCAGAGAGCGCAGTGGTGTTGGGAGAAACCTGACATTTGCCGTCATCGAGTACCGTGACTGTGTATGTTAGCACTTTGCATTGAATTTGGAGAATAGATGGACTTGCATTGGATTGGCGATGCTTGAGAGCTGTTGAAGGCGCCGAAATCACCAATGTATAACTCGTCTGTTGAAAGATTAGCAATGATTGTAGTTGTCAGCTAAGATGAGTCCTACCTCCAGCAGAAAAGAGTTGGTGGCCATCAACTCCAGGGCCATAGGCATAAAGAGAGACTGGTTCCGAGTTGACAGCTGCAGCTACAGAAGTAGCGAAAGCTGAAAAGACGACCTTGAAAAGAGTTGAAGAACGCATAGCTGCGATAGCGGTTGTGAAAAACGAATGTAGAAAGAATAGATGCTAGATCTGGTGCGGAATGAAATCGAACGGGGGGTACAGCAACTAATATACCAAGAATCAATAAGCTTCGACGTTATCGGGTACACCGTTGGACGCGTAGTTGTTGGTCCAACATTCCGGTGAAAGTGCAAAGCTTACGCACTTCCCGCGCCTCCCTTTTACGGGCCCTATCAATGCAACTGTTTTTTTCACCTGGCATGTAGCTATAACATCGTGGTATACAGCTATATCATTTCTGGTATATAGTGATAGAGTACGTAACGTTGAGATAAAATCGGGATGTGGGCAGTAGCGGGAATACCGAGCATTATAGTTTACAGTACATACTCAGGGGTTATAAATCAAGTCCATAATCGGTAAAGAAGTGCATAATACTCGAATGATAATTGGTTTGTAAAACCCTGGTTATATGGTTCGTGTTATACTTGCAAGGGTGGCCTTGTACAGATAGACTCTATAGTTTCAGTTTTATCTTATTTTTAAGGTGACGTTGACTGCCGATACAGTGGGGCATGACAAACTATATCGGCATTGGTATCAATTATTATCGTATAGGAGGTTCAGTGTGTAGGAAATTCTAGTATTTAAGAATAGCAAAGGAAGTTGGGAAAACTAATTCTCACTTCCAATCATCCTCATTCGTTTATCTCTCATTCATTCGTTCAGCTTTCTTCTCTTTTAAATTCCTTACAACCTCACATTCCTTGGGAAACAATCCATTTCGCAGTTATGAAGCTGTATCATCCACTCTTAGCCTCCCTTGGACTTCGCCAGGCTCAGGCCCATCCTTCGTCCCTTCTCAATCGCCGCGCAGCTTGCGATGGAAACACTCCTTCTACTCGATCAACTTGGTGTGATTACTCAGTCGACACTGATTATTACACCGAGGTGGTTGATACCGGTGTGACCCGCGAGTATTGGCTCGAGCTGACAGACGTTACCGTTGCTCCTGATGGTGTTTCACGCTCAGCAATGGCTGTCAACGGTACGATCCCGGGCCCTACGCTCTTTGCAGATTGGGGTGATACTGTCACGGTCCATGTGACCAATCATTTGAGCACATCCCTCAATGGCACGAGCATGCACTGGCACGGTATTCGTCAGAACTTCACCAACCAATACGATGGTGTTTCTTCCATCACCCAATGCCCTTCAGCAGTTGGGGAAACCGTCACATACACCTGGAAGGCTACCCAGTATGGCTCATCATGGTACCATTCTCATTGGGCTCTTCAGGCCTATCAGGGTATCTTTGGTGGTATCATCATCAACGGTCCCGCTACTGCAGACTACGATGTAGATCTAGGCATGGTCTTCTTGAACGATTGGGATCATCAGACTGTGGACGAGTTGTACGAAACAGCCCAGACTGAGGGACCCCCTTCACTCAACAACGGACTTATCAACGGCACCAACGTGTTTGGCGAAGACGGCAGCTCTTCCCAGACTGGGTCTCGTTTCAATGTGTCGTTCGAGGCTGGAACATCGTACCGTATGAGATTGGTTGGTGCTGCAATCGACACGCATTGGAAGTTTTCTATCGACAACCACACCATGACAGTCATCGCGGCTGACTTAGTACCGGTTGAGCCCTACGAGACAACGGTTTTGGACATCACCATGGGTGAGTACAGTTGTTGGTTCTGCAAAGATATCATTTTTCACTAACACTAGTCAGGTCAACGATACGATATCATTGTCACCGCTGACCAAGCGGACGTTGCTGATAATTTCTGGATGCGTGCTATCCCTCAATCGGCCTGCTCTGAGAACGACTCTACGGATAACATCAAGGGCGTTGTCTACTATGGCGACAGCCCTGGTACACCTTCTACAACAGGCTACGAGTACATAGACATCTGCGAGGACGAAACAGACAACCTAGTGCCCTACGTCTCCAAGACAGTCGATGCGGCCGATTGGAGTGATCTTGAGACAGCTTCCGTTGGAAAGAACTCTGCTGGTCTATTCAAGTGGATGCTCAACAGCACCAGTATGCTCATGGACTGGAGGAACCCGACTCTAGCGCAGGTTATGAACGGCACGACTGATTTCGCATCGGAGAGTGCAGTCATTGAATTGAGCGAGCCAAACCAGTGGGTTTACTTTGTTATCGAAACTGCCCTGGGAGTTCCACACCCTATTCACCTTCACGGTCACGACTATTTCATTCTGGCTCAAGGTACGGGTAGCTACTCGTCCAACGTCACTCTCAACACGAGCAACCCACCTCGCCGCGACACGGCTATACTGCCTGGAAACGGATATCTCGTCATGGCATGGGAGACGGACAACCCTGGTACGTGGCTATGCCATTGCCACATCGGTAAGTTCTATGATGAGCCACGAAATGGAATACACTTGCTAACTATTCTCTAGGCTGGCATGCTTCTGAGGGCTTTGCTCTACAGTTTGTCGAGCGTGCAAGCGAGATCCCCGATATCACAACGTCGAGCTATGTTTCCGATGTTTGCGATGCTTGGACTGCTTTCCAGGGCGAGTACTCGATTGAGCAGGAGGATTCAGGCATTTAGATGACTTTGTAGCAATATTCCGTTTTGTTGTTTTTCTTTTAGCTCATATCTAGGCATTATCAGTTACGTTAGCGTTCTTGATATCACTGTAATAATATGCACTGTTGTTCCATTATCTGCTCCGTCTGAGCCATCCATGTCCGGGATGTTATTCGCCTTTGGCGTCGTAATGTCATCGTGTTACCCAAAGCCAAGCTGCTCATATGTCCTATTGTTTCCATGACCTTTCGATGAGCTTGACCAATGCAATCGACCGTCATTATAGGTCTTATTCATAGCGAAGCTTGTACATACGACCATACCCACTGGAAAATACGGGATCCCGTCCGCTCTCCCATAGTCAAGCCAGTGAGGGGCGGATCAGTAGTTGGGTCGGTGACGACCAGCGAATCCCCGCTGTTGTATGTTTTTTTGCCCTTGCAGTAGAATAGGTTGTAAGGATGGAACGTAGTTTTTATTATAAGGGGATAGCAGAAACAAGGTACGAATTGGCGATGTTATGAATTATTTGGTGGGGTTGTTCTCCAAGTTGAATAGCTTCAATCGTGTAGCTCTGTCAAAGGGTAAGCTCTTAGAGTAACCTTTTACTCACAAAGGACCAAAGTAATACGTTCTAAACATGTCACTTTTTTTTCTTTTAATACCAAGACACGACCACCTTTGTTGACTGTTGAGCTTCAAGACTGGATACTAAGCCTTGTCGGATAATTTGCTTAGCTTGGGCTGATCCCTGTCTCTTTGGAGAGGCGGTGCGACACCAATGGAATCAGTGAAGCATATAAACCGCGTGGCAAAGTCATTATCTAAACGGATGGTGCATGTATCTAAGCTTGAATTTATCCCGTAATCACAATTGACGAGTTAAATGAGCATTCTCATAGGTTGAAAGTCCGGTTCCTATCAAGTAAAGATCACCAACGCTCCTCTCAGCTTACTCAGAGCTAGTACAACACTGGTGGTGTCAAGTGTCAACCCCTCCAACTCTCAAGTACAAATACACATCTGTTTGGAACCATTTCCTTCACTTATTTCACGTCTTTTATTATCTCATATAATCATCATTCTCTTAAATGCAGTAAACAATCTACTATCACAAGATGAGCAAAACATCACAGCAAATTATCAAACTCTTGGTTTCAATTACCCTATTGTCAATTGTTTTTGGGACAATTCTCCCAGCCAAGCTTCTGCGCCTTTTGCCAGTTATATCATCCATAGTCAGCCTACAATTCGCCTACGATGAATACTTTTTCCTGTCCTGCTGGACAAAACGCCAGTATCGAGAACAGGCCAATGAGCTGCTACCGCTATGGTTCACCAACTGGGCACCAGCAGGAACCAAAATTATATTCGGAAGCTTCACATTGAGTTTATCGAGTGGACTGGCGAATACCGTCACTATAACGCGGGGTACGGGGGATTACATTGCCGCCCTGTCTTACATGGCTGGAACTCTGTTTGCGGCCAGCCATCTGCTTGTCTTTGGACCGACTGCAATCAAATTGCTTGCCAAGATCCGACGCAACGATGATGATGCTAAAAGCACGGAGTCATTAGAGATTTGGTTGAAGATGCATGCCACTAGGTCTCTCGTGGTGGACTTGCCGGCCGTTGTCTGCTTTACCATCGGTTTACTCAACACAATGGGGAGCGTTGTATAAGACTTTCAAGCGAGAGAAATAGATGTTCTGAGATTGGGCTAAGGACTACTGGTAAAGCTAAATACAGATGAGTTGTCAAGATTTGATGGCCCTCATCTTGTGCTGTTGACACCAGGCGCCGCCCTTTCACTTTGCTGGTAGTAGAGGAGCGACTAGATGATGAGGATGCCAATACCGAAAAATGATATGTGTGGAATTGGCGGGGCAGTTCCTGTAGTTGAATTGAATAGGTTATTAATTATTGTCAGCGTTAATACTCCTTTAAGGCTACGGATCCTGACCATTCCTGCTGCTATTAGGTCCCAATGGCCCTAGGTTTGGAGAGTATTGAATGCCGCCTGCTGCTGTATGGCGAATTTATTAAAGCACACTAAAGGGATTAAAATTCCGAAAAAGGCAATTCATGAGACTTCAATCAAATTTGGGATATAGTTTGGTAACATCGAGTATATTGAATGATAGACTATCGAGAAAACCAAATAGAGGAAGGAGAAAAGAATGGTGGTTGTGCTGACTATCGATCCTTCACACCAGTTTCGAATCTAGGTCAAACTTGACCTATCCCTGCACCTCCACATTTAGACAAAGGATGCTACCAAAATCGTATAGTAGCCTGATCCCGCTGGCGTCGTTGCTATCATCAAGCCATTCAAGCCATTGCTTGAGTGAAAGGCCAGTAACTCAGCTGCAGCCAATGTGAACACCAATAGAATTGGTGCCAGGAGCAGCAAAATTGGTGCGCGCACCACAGCCACGAAAGGTGGACTTGTTTCCGTTGCATCCTGCTTTGTTCCAGGCCTGGATCTTGGCGTCGTTGAGGTTTGACACAATAAGGCAGGCGGTGTTGACGGCTTGAACACACGGCGAATTGCTGCTGAGGCTACCGTCGTAGATAACTCTGCAGTTTGTGCACTGGGGCGAGAAACAGGCTTCAACCTTGGCAGAGGAGCGTTTGTGGAGGGGAAGGGCCGCGTGCTTGGCCTTGACAGCCTGGGTCATGTCTTGAGATTTGTAGAATCCAGAGTCATCACTGCGGATGTAGACAACGGTGTCAATGTCTTGGACAGATCTCTCTGGGGTTGGGCCAGAAGGGGTGGCCACTGCGCTATGCGCAAGGAAAGACAGAACAACAAAGCAGGTGTTCTTGAGAGAAGGCATTGTAGTATGTGTAAGGTTGAATGGTAAAGTTGATGCAATAGTAGTGAAGATGATACTGGGCAGTTGTACCATAGCAGAGAGAACTGAATATAGATAAATAAATAGGGGATAGGACATTCATACTATTCCTCCATTTGTTTATCTTTTACTAGCTTATCATACTTATTTGAATAAAAAATCTTCCATGAGTTAGATTATACTATCATACCACCAATATGGCTTGTACAACTGCAAAATAGCGGGGAAGTGAGACATGAAGGAATATCTTGAGACACTACATGAGGTATTGACTGCAGGCTGAAAGTTGTGAGTTGTCATAGAAGCCTGGTAGCTGAGAAGCCGGAATGACTTGCTGATCCCACATGGCCTACTCTGTACTTTGACCCACCATGGTGTAGATCTCTCAGCCGCTCATGTCTTCAGTATGCAAACATCCCGCAGCCCGAACGTGTCTCGGCTCTTTAGACCGAGTGCCAAGGCGGGGAAGTCTTTCCTGCTTCAATCTAGACTCTGCTGTATATGCGTGGCTTGAAATATTGATAACAGCCTGCGTATCAGAACCAATGGACTGAACCCCAGCCTGATTGTCCGGTAACACAGCTTTTGTAATTTCGTTTCATCCGGTTGGTCACCGTGAAGACTCTTCTCCCCTCAGTTAACCACTCTGTATGAACACAATGCAGTACATTGACAAAAGGCCCGAAACCTGAGACAAAACGCAGTATACTGTTATTGATCATCTGCAGAAGGTTGACTAATAAGTTCCAGAACCCGTCAGAACGGGGCACGGCATGCCTAGTGCCTCCATTGGAGAGAAAGTGAGTCGCATCTTGACTGCGATATCTTAACTTCCACTTCCCTGGGTAGGTCTTTCTGCAAGGAGACATTCTTCCGACTGGCAGTAAGGCATGATGAAGATTTGTATTTGATAGGCTGCGTCATCCCTGTCAGTGACCATAACAACCAAGTGATTCTTCACTTGCTGCAGCCACTCCTCAAGTTCTCGGTCTTTCCCGCGAGTATCAAATGACATTGCCCTGAGAGGGTGACCCTCCCGGATGTCGCTTCGCAACAACTGTAATGTATCTTGACTGGGCCCATACAGCCAGCGCGGCTCGTATACTGCACGAAGCCCTTTGAGGCCTAGGCCATCCCAGGACCGAAGTCCGTACATGTATACGTCCCGATCTGACAAATCAGGCTCTGCGCGGAGTTGGTTGAGGACGGTGTGATATTCGTCTATCTCTGGATCATTCAAAACTACCTTGCGGCAAGTTTTACAAAGCGTCGCCTCCCTCCAGGGTGATGCTTTGAACTCATCAGGATCGTCAATAGAGTCTACGAAACTCCAGACAGTTATGTCTTTCCGAAGCATATCGAAGCTATAGCCGACCTGTAGTACGAAGCTAGTCTCGTAGTATCCAAATATTCCTTCAAGATCTTCGGTAGTAAACTTAAATCCCCTGTATAAATCGACAAAAAGGTCCCTCTCAGCAGCGCTTGCACCACGCAGACGGGGATGAGTGGTCTGGGCGAGAAAGTCGAGGGTTTCAAGAAACACATCGATATTTACCATGTTATAGTCCACTGGAAATTCCAAGCCTCGATCCATCAAGCCTCGAAAAGCGTAGACATGGTCGTGAAAGTCAGTGCAGTCGGAGTCTTGAAACATCTTCAATAACATAGGAAGCTGTTTCTGCCGTCCTTTGGCACGTGTGGCGGAGTAGAAAGCCAGTACGTTTGCGCATTGGCGATGTAGCTGGTCATAGCTGTGGGATTCGTAGAAGCACGATTTTGGTTCGTCTTGCTCCTCTGTGGGACAGTCTGCCTGTAGAGAAGGGTCTGGGGCAGGCGCTGTGTGGTTATGCAATGTGGCATAATCGACTAAACCGTCCATGATTGCGAAAAAGACAGTAATGCTGATAGAAGCCTGGCCGCAATACAAAACAACCTTCCCAGGCAGCATGATCTCTTGTTTTACCCATCGACGTGTCCATATCGTAGCCCCGCACGCTTCAAAAAGTGAGGAGCATTCTACCGGTGAAAGCTGACAGCACACAGGCTGGGCCTCTGCCGCTCTGATAGTTACTGTATCAGCTGGGAAACTTGAGTCTAGATGCTTGATAGCACGCTCCAAGGCGGGTGAGGTCTGACCAAGCCAGGCTATGACCAATTTCGCGTCGCTAAAGATTTGACTCATGAGCCGGACCTGGGCGTTACGTTCGTCGATATCGGACTGGTTGATGCATATGGAGTCAATCCACAAGTTCGTGAGATGTTGACGTTGGGCTTCTCTCAAGAAGCTGTAGACATTTGGCCGTACTGGAAGCGGCACGCCGTTGATGATTATTTCTTCTGTTGGCGGGTCGGTACCCCAAGTGTACGAAAGACAAGTCCACCCTCGCTCAGTCGCATCTGCGTAGTTCACAAGAGAGCAACAGATGGATTGAGAGATATCGCCAGATTCAACTTGAAGAACGCGAATGGGAAAGTCTTTGGGATCCAGAGGTTTATAGGGAAATGCCTCATTCTTAATAGTTGTCGTCATGGCTTGTTGTATTGTGACACAAAAAAAAAAAAGGCAATTAGCTATCTAGATAGGTATGGTAGAGCAAGGTGTGAGGTTAAGAAACGCGTGTTTTAATATCGCGTTTAGGCGGGGATTATCTAGTGCTTACAGCCCAGCCTTTTGTAATAGACCTCAGAAGGTGGGCAGGGTCTGGGTAAGGTAACTGGGCTATGCATGTATCCGATGATTTTCCAGAGCCCTTATTACAACTGAAGAATTTCCTTGCAAAGCACTGGTAAATCCCCGTCCCTTGAACTGCGCCGGGGGATATCTTGGAATTTCGTTCTTAATCGCTCTCATCAACATGGAATGTTCTCTTAAGGAATTCATAAGGCGCTTAAAGCTCCCTTACAATTTACGTAGAACATCAAGTCCTCCTATCCAACTTGGCTAACAGCTGATGAGCCGCTCAGCAGCATTTATTCGATCTAGGGTGTTACTAGTACAACGGACATTTTGAAAAGCATCAAGCTTGGCTATTATCTTGTCCCGACCTTTATGACCCAGAGTACCTCGGTCTCTTACTCAGTGATGTAGGAAACGTAGTACTTCCTCGCCGGGATCTTGACGAAGCCATAGTATCACCCGTCGAGAAGGTGATACGCTGAACCTGTCCCGACTCACTTCCCAGAATCAACGTTGATCCGGACATGGCTGATAAGCCGGGCCGATACTTCGAAGGGATCCACAACATCTTTTTGTCACCTTTCAGGATCCATGTTGTATCGCAACTGATGCCATAGCCCAAGCGTCGCATTCGTATCTCATGCTTTCCTTCCTTTACATCCACAAGGGATAAGCTGAAAACTCCAACGTTGGTTTTGAGGTCTACACCATTGCTGTCGAAAGACAAGTCCGAGATCCTTAACTTAAACTCCTCGGAGTGAATACGAAGGCGTGTAGGGACGTGTAAAACTTCCAAGGTACCACTAAAGAAACTTTTATTATGACTCACGGCAACCCACTGATTATTCGGAGACATGGCGATAGAGTTTGGGTGCTTTCCATCCATGGAACGAAAGTATTTACGTTCCCATGAAGGCAAATACCAGAAATCGATTGCGCTGTAAATCTCAATAGATACGAGCATCTGGCGACAAGCTGAAAGTGTAATTGAGGCCACACCGTGACTGCTGGCTTTGAACGAACGGTTGTCGCTATAGTCTGTGCCTATGTTCCAGGTCCTGATAGTTCCGTCCTGTGAACCTGATATAAGCAGGTCACTTTCTGGCAGAAATACCAGTGAGGTCACGGACCTCGTGTGGCCAATGAAGGTGTGTAAGCGAGCACCTGTCTGGAAGTTCCAGACAATCACGGCGCAGTCATCTGATGCTGAGCCTAGACGTTTGTCATCCAAGAATAGTATTGAAGTGATAGTATCAGTATGACCGACAAGTGTATGCTTGCAGGACAGCGTTTCCATATCCCATATCTTGATGTTACGGTCCCAACACCCTGACGCTCCCCATTGGATGTCTGTCGACAAGGCCACACTCGAGATGCGATTTGTATGACTAGGTCGTTCTTTTGCATGTGAATCATTTGTGATGTCCCAGATCTCGATATTGTCCGATTCTGATATGAGCCGAGATCCATTAGTTGACAATGCTAAAGTGATAAAATAACGCTGGTTACTGTTCAGAGTATGCGTGTGTCGGCCGGAGGAAACGTCCCATACCCAAAACTCTGCTTGATCCCCACACTCAGCCGCAATTCGTGTACCGTCCCCCGAAATAGCGATGTTTCCAATGGAGTGGTGAGCGGTCCAGATTTTCACTTTAAAATCGGTCGAGGTAAAATCTCGGACACATATTTCCCCGGAAAAGGAGCCGGACACAAACAACTGAGTTTTCACTGCACAGGAGATCGAGGATATAATGCCAGTGTGGTCCTGAAAGGTTCGTTCAACGGTCCATGTTGTTGTGTTCCAAATAGTAACGGTTCCACATTCTGCCGAGCCCGAGACCAACCGTTTACTATCCGCTGCAAAGCTTACATCTTTAACATTGTAATCCGCAATAGGACAGGTTTGTATCAAAGCTCCAGTCTTAACTTCCCATATTTTAATAACTGGGCCATGTGTTCCGCATGCTAACCACTTGGTGTCCGGCGAGAAAGTTAATGATTGAAAGTAGCAATTGTCGCTGCTAGGCATAGTTCTCAGAATTTCTTTCGCAGGTTCCCATACTTGGATAGCAAAATTGTCATAGGAATATACCGAAGACAGGTAATCCTGGCCTTCTCTGAATACAATAGAGTAAACAGGATGGCCTGCGTTATGATGCTCCTCGATGCAGAGCCCTGTCGTTGATTTCCAGACTTTTATAGTTCCATCGTAAGAGCCTGAGGCGATCAAGAGGTCATCGGGTGAAAACGCCAAGGCTGTGATTCCATGCTTGTGTCCCTCGAGGACTTGAACACAGGATCCCCATTCCTCTTCTATGACAGGATTTCTCGTAAGCCAGCTTGGTCCCTGAGTTAGAAATCTTTTTCGAACGACACTGTTGACAGGACTAAACAGGAGGGCCGATGTGTATATTTGTAGCGGGTCGGCTTCAATGGCATTCCCAAAAGAGAGTGCTACGCGATGAGCGTCTTCAATTAGCTCAAGTAAACCTTTCACGTCTGTGTCAGACTAGACAATCCGGTGTTAGTTAAATCGAGTGAACACCTTCCGTACACAAGGAGAAAGATCTCACCAGAATAGACACAAGATTGTGTAGTGACAGTATGCCTTCCGACATGCTGCGTAATTGGCCCAGAGTTTGTAACCAGTGCAACAGATGTTCATGTAGAAATATTTCAATTTCGACATCAATATGTTGTCTCTCTTCTTTTCTGCCACCACAATGTTTCAAATGAGCAACCCAGTAAGTACACGCGTACCCTAGTGACTCCAGGCGATCACCATCTGGGAAGTTCCAGTTGATCTCACTTTCAGGGTTGATGAAGTGTTCCATAGCCCCTTTCACTGTTTTCCATGAAGCCTGGAACATCTTATTGTGCTGCTCTAGAATACCGTCTGGCATGATTTCCTCATGTGCCTTGTTCATGATAAATTCCCTGGCGGATTGATGGACGAAGACGACAGTCGTAGTACCATTGCGAAGTGTTAAAAACGAGCAGCATGATAACACTGTTTGTGTTAAAGCTGCAGTGTTGTTCTGGAATTCAGAAAGAGAGTTGACAGCAACGGCGAGTTCCTTCAAGTTAAGAGGACGATAGGAAGCCGAGACGACCGCCAATATCTCCTTACACTGCGATGCAGATTTCGAAGCAGCAATTTTGTCCATCATTCGCTTATACATCTCGTCCAAACCCTGTGGAAATTGTTCCAGAGTCCCAAGAGCCTGTGTTGCTGTGCAGTCGTTGAGTTCCTGGCAAACCATTGCAACCCAAAGGAACGTGTTGCCCGACTTTTGTTTCAATTTGTGCTTTATTGTATCACGAAGATCATCACCACAGGTGTCCCACCACAGCATGTCCGTCAATCTGGCTTCTATAAGGTTTTTGACAGCTCCGGAGGTCAGATGTTCGTTCGACTCAAGATCGATCGTGAGTCCCTTCTCTGAGTTGACGATTCCGCGCAACTTGTTCTCAATTGCGGGATCCTTCCGACTTGAGACAAGCCACTTGATGCCGAGTTGGGAGTTCGTTTCGACAAGGAACTTTAATAGCTCTGTTTGGTTCCCCTCACACTCATCAAGTGCATCAATGACAAACACTGTCTGGTTCATCAGGGGATCTTTCAAGATCGCAAAGAGTATACTGCGGACTGTTTGCCATAAATTGGTCCCTTCAAACATCTTGTCTCCGATCAGGTCAAACTCCTTCCTCACGTATGACAACGCTGTTGCACCAAGGGGGTGGTAACGGACCAGTCCATATATCAGTCCTCGCAGCACTGATGTCGCATTGTGCGCGGTCGGTACACCAGCTTGGCAGAAGAAGTATGACAAGTGATTGTGATTATTGCGTGCCAGGCTTTCAATTATGGCACATATCAGCATTGTCTTCCCTTTACCAGCATCGCCCTTGATCCACAGAAAGCATTCCTCTCCATCACGCCACCTTGTGAAGTTGTCGTTGGTCAAGATCCAGTCAGAGGCGCCAGGAAGAAGACCCCCTTTCGTATCAATGATTTGCTGTTTATCACGTAATGGGTCTGTCTCATACAGAGCTCCGATACAGTCCCTATCCTTGGTGTCTTGATGCAGGTAGTTGTTATTGCCAATATGAACTCTGGAAGAGTCACTGGCGTTCACAGTATGGGCGGAGTTAGCTGACATTGTGGGGTTGCCAGGTATCGTAGATGTATTTGTAGCCTCCGACACGATAGGAGTGTCAATTTGTCAAACACTGTTGTTGCATAGGAATGGTATCCAAAAGGTGAAGAAACAAGGCGATGGGCTGAGATCGGTACTGGGTAAACTCCTTCATACACCAAGGGTTACTATTTGTCGACAACATAAATCCCATGGTGAGATTGTGAAATCATCGTTGCAATGTAGCCGCTTAGAGAAAATATTGGTTGCCTAATTTGCGAACAAAAGATGGCTCCGGCCACAGCGGCATGGTCAAGTGACGCCAGCCCTTGGAATCCCTGTAATTCTTGATTCAGGCGGCACTCGTGCTATCGGAGGACTGACCAGTTGTTAGTAGAGCTGGGGCTGAATGCAGTCAGCTGAGGGGATAACAAGGTTGGCCAAGGGTTGATTGGCCTCCAGGGTACATGGTAGCAGGGATATCAGATCTGATGTGTTGTACTTGACGTGGGTATCTCGCTTGCTACAGCTGGCCTATGAAACAACTGGGTCACTACTCTGTACTTAACGGCCATTGGGCCTCAACCGCCCTGGTATTTCAAGTAATGCATGCATAGCCCTGGAATCACAGCGCGGGCCTTCCGATTTTTCAACACAGCCAACCGGCGGAATAATCCATGTTATTCCCCGGCCTTGTTCTTAACAATGGGACGTTTGTGGTGTGATTTGCCAACATTATGCACAGTTGGGTCATAAAAATGCAAAGTGCAGCGACTTTATGGGATCACAGTCAGCCACGAAAACACGGCTGGGCGGCCTGGGCCTAGGCATGCAATTATCCTTGGAACGTGTCACCTATCTATTCGCATCTCTCTTCGAACAGGCATTGCCCCGTATTTTGTCTCATTGATAATTCTATGCGAAGTTTGACATTAAAATTACGCAGCCTAATCTTCCCAGATGCCTCTGGCCCCATAAACATTCCCAACCTGAAGACGTGACTGATTCGTAGCCGATACTGTTCTCATGGAGTTTTTGGTCCGATCATTGAGAAGAGTATCGCGTTGAAGAAACTTTTCTGAAAAGACATTGCCGACTAGGAATTTTGCTGATCCCTCTAGATTGACAAATTCTGCTGAGTTATGCCCCTCGATCATGTTCAACTTTCTTTGTACTGCGTCTTCCATAACAGGGTCGACCCCGCTAGCGGCGTCCTCTAATGCTTCGAGGCTTGATTTGTCGTCAATCATCTGAATCTCTCGCTCGACTAATTGCCTTTGTGCTGATTCTGCGGGAAACAGCTTTTCCAGTTCATCAATCCATGAACAAATCTGATCGATTGTCCTTTCGAGGCTTTTCGCATCGTAGAGCGCCCATTTGGTCTTCTTGATTATGCTCGTAGTCTTTTGTCTTTGGCGAGCAATATCCTTTGAGTGTTTATGCAATCGTCGAAACATGGGGTTCATGTTGCTTTCCCCAAATACCTCTAGCTCCTGCTGATCGGCTCGATCCGCATATCGGCTAGATTTCTTTTGTGCACCCTCAAAGCAACTTGCGATGTCTTCCAAGATTTCCCTTGCAATATTCACCTCTTTATCATCTGATGTGGTACAAGAGAAACGAGGTTCGTTATTGATGGAGATGGCCTCCCCCCACCTCCCCAGGCGTGTCTTTGCAAGGTCTAGTTTGAGCTGGTATCTCTGAAAGTCCTCTCCGAAACGGCGACCGAGTTGGATGTACTCAAAAGTTTCAACACAATTATTGAAGATGGCTGCAACACTCAAGGCCCCGGAAACGATGCCGAATATTTCGGCCATTATAAAGAAAGTATTATTTCAACTATTTACAGTAAATGAAGATTCTGCTCGTCCATGGCCCGACTTAGCCAACGTATTTAAACATCGCCCTTAGCGGCAAAGTAAGACAAAAACTCGCCGCCGACGTGTCAGGCGATGGGGCATTGCGGATCTTCAATCCACATTGTTACTTTCTCCAACAAATCATCCAGGTAAGTGACAAAAAAGAACGGTGAGCTCGGTACCATGTAACATGACTTCAACACGTATAAATTGCAATTATTTTCCCGATTTGTTACCCACCTGTCTTGTCATTCTACCAGCGTAGCCGAGAGCTCTCGAGATCTAGTTGCCACGCTCGGTTCTTTTCGTTTTGATGGTATGGATTGTCCGTAGACGAGTGCTACCCTACAAGTGTCACACGACCGAGCGCTTTCTCAGCCCGAGGGCTGTGTTTTTTGAGGGACAGGTCTTAGAAGTATCACCCACCCACTGTGGCGATGCAATCGACGGTACGAATGCAGGGATGGTTACCCGCTATCTAGTGTGACAGATCCGCCAATCCAGGTTATCAGCTCAAAGCCCGCTCAATCAAATGCTAAATAAGCTTCAACATCGAGGCTAAAGATCATCAGGAATATTACAATCTAGCTGTTGTATAGACACTAAGTAAATAGACATATTCACGATTCATCTAACGATCAACAGTTTATTGCGGCGTTGAAACCTCGAAAACGTAGGTCTAGCGGTTACTACATGTGTGCTCGCAAGAGTTCACCAAAGAGAACCACCAAATTGATCACCAACCCTGAGTTTAGACTCTCCTCTTAATCTTGCGCCTTGGACACCATTACTTGCTATTGGAATATTTGTGCTTCCATGTCTAAGAGCCTCTTCACTGTAGTATTGCCCGACACTGGTTCGTGCAGTTTGGTCCGCATCGAGTGCGACGAGTCTATTGTTAGAATCAGACACCTGTGTTTTGTGTTCTTCTTGGTACGAAGTTCCCCCCGCTACTGGTTTTGTGGCGTTGGCAAGGTCTACTCGGATCGATGGTGTACCATCTGTATCAGACGGTCTCCCTGTGTCCCCCAGTTGTTGGATGGGAGTGTTGGGGACTCTACTACGAAGAACAAGGCACTGGCTCTCAGTCGGGTAGTGGAGTTGAGCCTGCACTCGACGCTTGATGTCGAGTACAGTGTCACTTTGCTGGTAGGTCACCGAGCCTAAGGGCGAGTAGATATCGTCATCTGCAATTGTTAATCTTAAACACTTAGGACGTGCTATTCGTCACTAACCAGAGTACAGATAGATGGTGAGGCTAGTCTCTTGAGCCGTTGAGGCGCCCGGTTGAACAGTTTGTGTGGCCATGTCGGAAGGAAATGGCGATTTGGAGATTGTTGTGTTTACTACTCATGTACTAATTTACGGAGAATTCTGGCAATAAATAATCTTCGTTCTTACAAGGTGGCTAAGACGTTGCTTGCAACTAAAACATACTTCGATGGCCGGGTAAGAGAGCTGACTTGGAGGGTAAGGACACCGGTGCCACAATGTGATGAGGCTTACATATTGCAGCATTGCCCTCATGTACTCCAAGAGAGTACATGCGACGGCTTACTTTGCAGTTCAGCTACATTCAGCATGCCCTTTGGCGCTTAGTGTGATACTTTACATCATGCAGCCTTATTTCTACTTTGAAAACGGGCGACGGGATGCTACCAAGATGCCACGTCACTGCCTTATGTACGTACCAAGTCAGCAACTCAGTTTCCAGTGTTGGAGGTGGAAGAGAAATGCAATGTAATTGGTGTCAATCTTGATCGATCTGAAAAGACCGGGCATAGTTGTAGGGCATGGTTGTATGTAGTAAACGGGTTACTGCATTGCTTGACTTTGCGCGGGGACGCCAGATAAGCTGCTCAGTTAAACAAAGCGGCGCACCGTTTCCCCTCATTTAGTTAAAGAATTCAAGGATCGTTAAATCCTCTTTGGTATGCTCTATTTTGGGATTTCTAGCTGCTGATGACAACTTTCTGTATAACTTTCTAATTATTCTTAAGTCCCCTGTTCATATACGATCTTGCCTCCAACAATTGTGTACTTTGGTAGAAGAGCAGAGAGACTTTTCGCCTGTGCAATAAGGGGGTCATGCGACCAGATAGTCAGGTCAGCAAGAAAGTTTGGGAGAATGCAGCCCCGATACTCGTCCTCCTTTGTCAGTTTTGCTGCATTCTTGGTGTGCAGATCAATGGCTTCCTGGACAGAAATTGCATGTTCCGGGCCCAGGACACCCAGGACAGTCTGACGCGTGGTGAGACCCCAGACTGAGTGCATTGCGCCGTAGCTACCAACCGGATAATCCGAACCGGCAGAAACTTGTGCACCATCATCTATCCACTGGCGAACAGGAAAAAGGTGGCTCTCTCGTTCTTTTCCTAAATACTCGCTTTGAATACCAGCGGCATCATGTAACAAAGGATGTTGGACCGTGACTGGGATTCCAAGCCGCACAGCACGAGCCCGTTGCTCAGCGGTTGCAAGACCTCCATGCTCCATGACTAGGGACCCAGGAGGCAGTTCCGGGTACATCCGTAGTAATCGCTCATATACATCGAGAAGAACTCGGACGGCTCGATCTCCAACTGCATGAGTACCAATTCTCCAGCCTCGTCGGAGAACCACTCCCATTGCTTCAACAAGAACGTCAGGATCCCAGGTCAAGGTACCGCAAAAGTCAGTAGGACCGCAGCAGCCATGATCTGGTCGGGCGGCGTAGGGATCCTCGGTGGCGCTGGCCTCGATTCCACCATCAATGCCAAACTTGACTCCCCAGACTCGTAGCCACATATCCGAGTCGAGGCTCCGCCATTGTTCAATCTCATCCATAAGACGCTCAACCTCGGCGACAGAGGTCATACCAAGCGCCGCAATTAGTACACGCATTCGCACATGTAGTTTCTCTTGGTCGCGGGCTACCTTGAGCATCTTCATCTGGTTCGCGAATACAGCGCAATCACGAACGCAGCCAATTCCTGTCGCGGCGTACGACTTTGAAGCAGCTTCAATACCAGCCACAGACTCTTGGAGGCTAGGGTGTGGCGATATCTCGAAAATGGGTGCGAGTGCATTATCCTGCAACAGCCCGTTGAGGCTTCCATCTTTGTTGCGGCTAATAACACCGCCTTCTGGCGACTCTGACTCGGTTGTAATGCCAGCTAACTTTAGCACAACAGAATTCGCAACCATATTGTGACCGCCGCGCTTAACAAGGATGGGATGCGCTGTGGACACACCATCAAGCTCTTGCAGTGTCGGGAACCGCTGTTCCCTAAGATTGTACTCTTGCCAGTTTGCTGTAGTTGTGATCCATTCACCAGCAGGAGTATTGGCCGCACGAGAACGCAGCATATCGAGCATGGTAGGTATGTCCTGGGCCAAATGAACAGGAACATCGAACTGGCTCATTGCAGCAAACATAAGATGGGTATGGGTATCGTCGAAGGAAGGCAGTATGGTACTCCCAGGCTCGTCGATGACGCGAGTATGTGGCCCAACGTATGCGTCTAAGCCATGGTAGTCTGTTGAAACTGCTATAATACGGTCCCCATTGATGGCAATGGCATTGTAAGTCTCGGTTGTTTTGGTCTGCGTGTGAATGGTGCTTGCCCGAAGTAAAAGCGACGCATGGGATAACGACGACATAGTTACAGGTAGGGTACAATTAAAAATTCGTGTAGCCTGTTTGCTATATGGCACGAAATAGGGAGAAGAAACGGTAAGGGCTAGATAAGTTCACAACAACCTGAGTCGGCGGTAAGGCTTAGATAAATTCACAATAACCTGGTAGGATATTTCGATTCTATGTATTGACTTTGTGAGTCGGCTGTTCGGCCTCGCGTCTTTGTGGCCAGTGCCGAATGTCGGTGTCGGCTTGGAACTATGACCGATAGAACTTAGATGCACTTGAAACTTAGCTTATGGAACCTAGGTTCCTTTTGGGATCCGAGCTGGGGCTGTATAAGTGGGGGAAGTTCGGGCTTAGCTTCGGGTCCCAGATCGTTACACCAGAGATTCCGGGCTCGTCTCATAGATGCCGTTGCAAATGCCGACGGAACCGTTCACGTCACCATATTCTTTATCCGATAGAATTAAGCTGGTGCATTACCCGACAGCGTCGAACCACTAAAAGCAGAGACCCTTCACTTGTTCATGGGTAAACGGCATCTTCTTGTTGAGTTGCTATCATATGATCAATTGCAACTTGCTTCGTGTTGAGTCCGTGTGGTGAACATATGCTTGTACTGTACTATTATGTATCTGAAAGGCTAAGACTACGGGTCTGCAGCGATTGGTAAAATCAACCCCTATACTAAAGATCTACCTAGCGAGCTCCAGCGACAGTCAGACCGACAACGGCGACAACGGCAATGACTCCAAACCCAGTGCTGCGTACAGCAGAGTTCTCAGCAACGTTGCTAGGTGTAGAGATGCTGGAGGTAGTCTCTGTGGCGGTGCTTGTGGCTGTATCTGCGACAGAGTTGGTCGCCTTGGCAGTTGCAGTAGCAATCTCTGTGGCAGAAGCGGTAGCCCAAGCATAAGAAGAGCATAGTCCACTAGGAATAGCGTAGGATTCGAGTTGCTCCTGAACTTGGGGAACATCCTTGCAAGCGTCGTAAACGCTAGAGAGATCATCCTTGAACTCGGAGATCCAGTTCTCCATAGACTTGGCGTAGGAGGTGTAGGCGGCAGCCATGGATCCAGTGACAGCAGGAATAACGCAGGAGTCGGCGACATCTTCGAAATCAGTCTGCTTGGCGAGGAAGCTCGCAAGGGTCATGTCTGCAGTTGGCATGTCGCTCATGACATCAACGAGGCCGCTGGCTGCTGAGGTGCATTCGTCGACATCACGCTGTTCAACCTTGGCGCCGTTGGCGGACGCAGCAATGGCCGCAGCAACGATGGAAAACTGAACGATATGCATTGTGATATTTGAGAATTTGGAATGGGTTTAAAAGAGTGTAGAGAAAGAGAATGTTGAGTTGGTAAAGAGTGATAACTGACAGGCAACGAAAGCTATGAATGATGTCGGAATTAATGTCTTATATACTGCATCTTTTCTAGAAACCGTTCATGCTGAAATGAAGTTGACTAATGAGAGCGAAACCGCACACGCTGTCGGTCCGTTGCAGATGCCTGTTGAACATCAAAGCTGAAGTTAGTGCGATCCACAAGGAACCTTCTGTCGGTATCTAATAGGATGGTTAGTCCCAAAGATCTTCCTGACCCATCGGCACTGACCAGTTGTTTCGGCAGTTACCGAATGTGGTCAAGAATATTCATTTGAGAAGAAACTTTAATCACAGTGTTTGACTAATGGCATCGTTTTGTAATGAGTCTCTAGCCTTGATTAGGAATGACGGAACCTGAACTGAGCTTTGACAGAAGCTAGAAGCAAGACATTAGTCTAGTTTGCGCCGTCAAAAAACCGCGCCCTACATCTGATAAGAAGTACATTAATGCAGGGGTTATAGACACTACCTCGAGCAATTATACTACCCTAGACCGCACTGATATCAAGAATGATAATAAGGCTATCTGCGGTTTATTTTCCGGTCACTTGAAAGCTACTGTCTTGATGCACTCTCATTTGCTACTGAGGTACTACTTCAGAGGGATATAGAGCGTATCCGTTGTCAAACTGCAGCAAGATTACGATGTCCCATGTCACATGGTGTGACTAAGTTAAAGTCTATAGACCCAATGAGTCTCACTGATTGCAAAAACAGTACGACTATTAATATAATTTATTACCTTGTCTAATGTACTCCCTTGAGCAAAAAACATCTAGGTTTAGGCATCTCTGCATGAATGATGGGTATATGCGGGAGGCCGGCCGCATTAACGCCACGCTGCAGCGCTGGCAGCCTAATGTCATAAGATATGTTGCAATGACATGATAAAAGTTGGAAGAAAAGCAGCTCATTTTCTAACCTCCTACTATTATCAACTTCAGTACTAATTCAAGATACTCGCCCCAATAACTTAACAGAATTCATACTAGGCTGTGTTAATAGTCCACCTTGTCTCTGAAACTGATCAGCGCTCAACGAATGCAGTCTCGTCATGAACCAGGAACCACTCCCCAAAGTGCCTCAGGATGAGGGCGATGAAGGCAGTCGCTCGGTTATATATATCGAATACGAAAGTCAAATCAAACGACTAGTTCGAGACCTCTTCGATCTCCCCGCCGATTCTCCTTCAATCTACTTGGACGCATCAGGCATCGGAAACAACATATTGGACGATCTTCACCTGTTCATTCCGCCTACCAATACGTTATACCTTGTTGACTTGATACGACTTGGCGATGCCGCATTCTCAACCGTTGGTAACGGTGAGATGTCTCTTCGTCTAGTCCTTGAGTCAAAGAGCATTCCAAAAGTTGGGTTCGATATTCGCGACGTGTCTCGACTCTTATTTCGTCAGTACAACATAGCACTCGCTGGTATCTATGATATCCAACTTATGGAGCTCGCAAGTAGAACGAAGGGACAATCCATGAAGTTTCTCGCCGGATTGGCGAAATGCATCGACCGAGATATTTCCAATTCCAACGATCGAAAGATTCGTTGGCTCAACCCGGCTCAACCAAGCAACTTGTACGTCCACAACACTGTGGGTCATGCACCGAAGTGGGTTATGAGACGAGTAGAGATGTTCCCTGTCTTATGGTCATTTTACAAACAAAAGCTGGATAGACCGAAAAAGGCAATGTGGCTTCATCTCGCGCGACAAGAATCGGAACAAAGGGTGCACGAGTCGAAGAGGAATGCTGGAAGTTATCCAGAGAGGCAGAGTTGGGGGCCAGAGGTTTTCTGGGATGGCGAGCAGAGGAAAGCTGCTATTGACGCGTGGAACGATGGAAAGCTATTGGACAAAAGCCTAGGAGGAATTGAATTTTGTGACGACTAATGGGATCTCTTGGTCAAAGTGCAACCGAGTTCTAGAGTAGTATTTCCAAAACTAAAGATACTAGTGATTAGACTACTCATGCAGTCCTAAAACAGATGGTACGATTGAATCGATTTAATTGCATCACGAATGATTTGAGAAATCATTTGCGATAGCTTCGGTACATCTTGTGCCTAATTAATAGCCGGCGCCAAGAGTTAAGCTTATAATAGCGCAATACGCTAGCATAATAACACTATAGGGATATTCATACTGAAATAGAAGGTGATAAGGACTGAAGTAGAAGGTGATAAGGTATATACAAGGTTTTAGCTGTAATTGCAAGGATTGGCATACGAGGTTTAGGACGGAGATGTATACTATAACGGCAAATAGGAGTGTCAATCCCTCGTGTCAATAAAATCGAGTAAAGTAAAATATGCGGTTAGTAGTATATAAAAACACAATCAAGCCACTATCAATTTCGGTCCTGCACAGCCTTCTTTCCCTCAACTTGCCAATATGAAGTTTCTCTTAATCAGCCTAGCTGCTATTGCCGCCGCTCTCCCCACGGACAAGGGCATTATACCCGGCAAATTTGTCGTAGCGCTCAAGCCTACGGACGATCTTGATCTCCACGCTCGATGGGTATCCGATATCAACAGAGAGTCTTTGTCCCGTCGCGGCGTTGAGTCCGTTGGAATTGACAAGACCTTTAGTTTCCCTGGTTTCAAGGGTTACTCGGGGTCTTTCGATGAGGAGACTATCAAGATCATCAAGGCTAATTCCACTGTAAGTACATACCCTGATAAAGACATGGTTCCAGGGATTAACCAAGACTTAGGTCCTGCGCGTGGAGCCAGAGCAAGAATACACTGTCGCTGCGCAAGTTACACAGCAAAGCCCCCCATGGGGTCTTTCGGCTATTTCCAACGCCAAACCACCATCTTCAAAAGCCTCTTATACTTACGACTCGACTGCGGGTGAGGGAGTTTTCGCTTATGTGCTGGACAGCGGCATTTACCTTGAGCACCAAGAATTCCAAGGTCGCGCCGTCTTTGGCGCGGACACGTCGGGCGTTGCCAGCCAGAAGCAGCACGGTACTCTCGTCGCTGCCATCGTCAACGGTGCCACGTACGGAGTTGCTAAAAAGGCTACTGTTGTCGATGTTCAGGTTTTGGGTGACAGCGCAGGTACCACTAGCGGTGTTATCGACGGTGTGGCCTGGACGGTCAACGATATCGTGGCCAAGAAGCGTGCTGGAAAGGCCGTCATTAACATGAGTTTGTCGGGAGGGTCCTCTGAAATCATGAACGATGCGGTGCAGAAGGCTATCGATGCTGGTGTTCCAGTTGTCGCAGCCGCAGGAAATATGAACGACAATGCGGCAAATTGGAGTCCCGGGAATAACCCCAATGTCATCACCGTTGCTGCCAGTAACAAGAATTATCAGCGATGGCAGCATTCTAATTGGGGACCTGCGTGTGATATTTTCGCACCGGGCCAAGAGATTTTGTCTGCTTGGCCTACCTCTTCTACCGGGTCGCGAACCGCAGATGGCACGTCGGAGGCTGCTCCCCATGTTGCAGGTGTTATTGCTTATCTTCTTGCTTTGGAAGGTCCGCGTACGCCTGCTATGATCTGGGCAAGAGTTAAGGAATTGGCGATCAAGGATAAGATTACGGATAGCAAGGGTGTTCCCAACCTTTTCTTGTACAACGGAATTGGCAAGTGAGCTGTATGTATTCGAGGTTACCATCTTGGTAGCACTCGTACAAACGAATAGAAGTGTGCTATCAACTATATACTAGACAAGGTGATGGAAAGAGCAGTACATATCCATTAAATACTAATAAAAGCTTATCCCTGCTTTCGGGCTGATTCACTAATGGGGGACGTGTTCGCAGCACTTCCGCTACTAATATACAACAACTTCTGACTATCGGTAAAACGTACCTAACGAATCCTCTCTAGGTCTCGAACATGTAGTCTCGTCGTCATCATCGGTTGAACGAAGGACTACAGGGACTGTACACGCAGGATCTCCATTCCTAACTTCGCAGGTTAGATATTCCTGTGCTTGGCGTTCGCCAACGGGGCAGGCGAACAGTCGACAACGCGATGCTAGAACCTGTCAGGATGAAACTCGTTGCCTCTATCGTCAAAGCAGAGGTAATTGTCGCTGCTTCCGAAGCTAATAGACTATGTAAACAGCAATTCCATGCCGCGCAACCTATACTTGACTGGTACGGGTTACAGGAATTTGCAACCACCAAGTCAGCGGCAACACCTAGGACGAAGAGAATACAACGCTGCTATCAAGGCAAGAGCCTAGAGAAAAACAGAGAGGAAGAGAGAGAGCCTAGGGGGCTATGAGCCACTGATATCGTCTTAGCCGCAAATGTCTCATTTCTTAAAGTCGATAGTCTTGGTTTAAGCTGCCTAAAAGGAAAAGGGGGGCTAGTTTCAGTTGGTCTGAATAGTTAGGGCCCTGGATAACACTGCAGTAAAGTTATAGCTTAATTAGATTAAAAATGGATAAAGGGCAAAAAACACGCAAAGGTACCCTATAGTCCGTTATAAGAAATCATTTCGAAATAAAAGAGGTACCTACCACAGGGCTTGAACCTTTCTCTTGTACTAGAGCCCGGACTCAATTTAATATTCCAGGTCCAAGATAAACCTACAGCTGCATAAGATATAAACTTTAAAGTGATAAGTTACAATTCTCAAACTAGGACAGAACAAAGTTCAGTTTGGATAATATGAATTTCTTATAAATTTAACATTAACAATTCTGGTCCTACTACAACTACTTACTTATAGCATTTTTATGGTCTACTAATTATTTACTTATTTTAACTATAAGCCGGAGCCCTAGTCATTCACTCGGTCTCGAACGAACTTTTCCGGGTTGTTCTTAGGTACATGCCAATGATATGCGTGCTGGATTGTGATAAACAAGCCGAAGCTACACACACAAGCTTGGTCTGTCTCGGAGATGTGCCTTTCCAGTTGTTGATGGTTCGATAGAGCATGCCAGGGAAACCCAAAGTGGGATCATGCGCTCCATTTCGGGAAAGCTCCAAGCCAGTCGCAGAATGTGATGAAGAAATTGGCCGTTTAGGGACAAATTGTCCCTCGATTGTGGCTGGCTGTGATGCCTCTTTCTGACTTCATACAGAGAGCGATTGTTCCATATTCAGGTGGACGTCGACTAAATGTCCTTTCCATGTAACCTGGCCTGGAACTGCTTGCGTGGGAAATAAGCTTCGGCAACCGCTTGATATAGTGTGGACGTTGTACCTGCGATGCATTTGGCATAGTCAGCGCGCACCATGGCTGCAAACCTTCCACTACCAGCCGGTAATTCGAGTAGGTATGCGAGTTTCAGCTTATTTATGAATTATATCAGCTAGCCACAAGATTTGTTCTTGGAATAGCACCCCCAGCTTGCTTGGCAATGAGCACACGTGAATCAAGGTAGCGCGAGCTGAACTGCATAGCCAAGACCAGAGTTCATATATGAGACCTGCAAGCGGGCCGCGCGAGCTATAAAGTAGGGGAGTCCTTCCTCCCAGTGATATCCTATTCAATCCCACATCATCAACGAGATTCCTACCCACATTCAACATCATTACCCATTTCAATCTCTTGCTTTCATTACAAGCCACTTGACACAATGACAGACGCAGTCACAAAGGACCAGAGCTGGGCGTTCGTCATCGAGCACATCGCCGAGAAAAAAGACGAGAGTACAAGTGAGGCCGTTTGCAATGGCATCTGGACCGAAATTCTTCGGCGGCACTTCTCCTACCCCGACTTCATCATCGCCCCAGAACAAAGACAAACCACAGGCAAGCGCCCCGATCTTACAATCTTCTACGTGGATAAGAAGAGGGACTTGTCCAGCTGGCATCCCATCTTCACTTTCGAAGGCAAAGCCCCCTACCATGAGGAATACATGGTCAATAAGGGGTTGGAACAAGCCTCTGGTTATCTCAAAACCCTATCGTGGTCCAACAGAAGGGAGAAAATGACGTATGGGATGCTTGCGTGCGGCAAGAGCTTCATGATCCTGAAATATGATCTCGTGCAGGAAAAGCTATTCCGAATCGACCCCAGCGATCAAGAGGAGAAAGCGGATGCCAAGACTTCGTCTCTCGATACTCAAGCACAAGGTTTTGATCTTTTCTGCAAAAACTTTGCGGCCTCATTCCTTTGAGCTGGATCGCATTCTATCAAGTTAGTCTTTATGTCAATATGTCATTGCCTGAGATGGACCAGAAGCTGAGTGGGTTTTTATAAAGGATCCCAGCCAGAATGCGTCTGATGTGAGTAGTTTAGTTGAAGGAAGGCACCGAATAATTCAACATGGTTAGGGTGAAAGAAGAGTGAATAATGTGGAGGACTTTGTTATTAATTGTGCTTTTCTCTATTTGTTATTTAGTAAACTGAGTATCAATTTAAACGATAAGCTATAAGTATCGATTTACTAAGGAGCATAAGAGCCAGCTGCGGAATGTTTCAAAATAAATAAAGACAAATAGCTTGGGCATTGTCTCGGGTGTTTAGTCTAGCCGCTGTGGTGTTGTCGTGTCGAGTCACATGTGACCTGAAAAGACCATGTTCATTTCTCAAAAATGTGACATAATTTGGGTTTTACTCAATTTGGCATAGGTGGGCCGTCCCGAAGTGCCCGCATTTAGCACTCCAGGTAGCCACGTTCCGCCATTAACGTCTTTTCCCTTCCTTTTATAGCTTCATCTAACCACAACAAGACACTGGGCTCACCACATTTCCAACCACCGAATGTGATTACATCTAGGATCCCTCTTCTGGTAGATGGTAAGAATGTGTACTATGTTTTGTGATCCGCAACAAGTTGCGCACCAGTCTGTGATTCAAATTGTTCAAGCGGAGCTGAACCAAGGAAGCCTCCAGCCCCCAACAGGCACAGCCCCTAACAAGCACAGCCCAGCCCCCAATGCTACTTCAACGACATCACAGCTGAATCCTTCTGAGTCGCCTGCCTTGAATTCTAGCTCGTACTGCCTTGCCTACCTACATACGGTTAGCCTTCCTGATTCAGGTATAGATATTATGAGATGGATATGGTTTTCCGCGATCTACATATAGTCAATATCGTCACACGAAGGATCCGAGCTGCAACGCTCGGATACCGGCAATAGGATCCTACTAGACTACTTCGCCAAGGTCGAATCCTTTAGGATCTCAACTCCACTTAGACAAGCGAAAACGATCCCAATTGGCCAAATAGTTTCTATTAATCCTCAATTGCCGGTGATCACTCCTTCAAAGCAGAATGGACGGTGAGACTTCGCCTTGCTTTGGAAAATGGAGCTTTTCGCCTGGCCGACATCCTCGGTGAGTCCGAAAGGTCTTTGACATAATTCGAGAAAAAGTATATCAAGGCTGTCGTTTCCTTCTCCGATCTGAGTTTCTCCTTAGCAACTCACACAACTACACTATAAAAACATCATTTCTACATCAATCTTCACTTTCAACCAACCGCAGACATGTACTTCAGCAAGAACACCATCTTCGCCCTCGTTGCCAGCGTTGGATTGGTCTCAGCTGCCCTCCCCAAAGCCAACGAGTACCAAAGCCACGATTGGTAAGTCCTTGACCCATCTGTATCCTAATCAAACTTGACACTGACGACTGTAGCTCTGGAAATCTGAACTACGGCCACCACGCCTTCGACCTTCACATGGTCACCATGGACGACTCTAGCCATTCGGTTTACCAAGCCGGTACTGGTTGGTACCTCTTCGAAGGAAAGACCGGCAACGGCGGACGCTGCGAGGGAGAAATTTTGGGAACGGTTATCAGTGGGACTTCTAACTGCTTGGATCTGGATAACACCTTCCCTGGAAAGCGTATCAGGTGTCTTTGCAACCCTCTCATTGGGGCCAACACGAATGGCATCAACTCTTGCCAGTATGCTTAGGAGGGGTTTGAATACGTGTTACAGCGGTATCAATAATAGCAAAAAGTCTGTGCCTAGTTGTTTATCGACAACGGCCTCATCTAATCAGGCTCACTCGATGTAAAATGAAACCAGATATAAACCATTCTCGTCAGTGTAATACCACCATGTTGTGCTTGAAACCTGAAAAGCAAATTGGCGATAAGTAGTCATCTCGTTGTACACTCAGCATCAAAGTATCCCATATGAACGGTGCTCAATATCTATAGTTGGAGAAACCTTTTGACCCCACCCACTTTCGATGTCAAAGGTGAAGTAGCAACTCTCCATCAGTCGTATAAGATACATAGGCTGAAAGCTACGAGTAAGTGATAGATTAAAGCTGTATCTCAAGAGGTAGCCACTAGACTACATGATCACAGTAAAGATGACTTTGAGCATTTATGTTCATTCGAGAGAATGTGTTCCTACCCACTGCTTATCCAGAAATAATGTACACGTTATTATCGATACTATCACTTGGTAAGGCCAAGGTCTTGTCATGTGTTTCACGTTGGTGTCTGATGCCTGAAATCTCATCATCCCATTTTATTTGGCCCCCAACAGCGAAACAACAGCCTGAACGCCCCCAAGAATTCGATTGGCCAGTTAAATATAGAGCGTGACAAACCCGGTAACATGCCAACTTCGCTGCCTGCAGCCTGATTCTTACATTCTCATTTGTTTTTACATATCATTCAAATCATTCTCACTGAGGCATAGTATCTTGACGCTCAAATTGTCAAGATGCAGTCAAACACAGGTAGCGAGGTCTGGGACTCTCGATTCGCTGACACGTCAGATGAAAATGACGCGTGGACGCCATCGTCTGTTTCGACCGGCAACCTGAAAACAGACAATATCTTGCAAGACGTTATGATGCTAGTACGAAATGAGTTACCCTACGTTCAGCGCGAGTTCCTCAAGTTTGACAGTCGCCTGGGCGCTGGCACTAGCTTTGAGGTCAATAAAGAGCTGTTTGGTTTGACAGGCGAGTCGCCTTATTTCGTTGCTGTCAAACGACTCGTCATGGACAGCGTAACTGGAGGCACCAAACAGACTGTCGAGCAACTAAAACAGTCCTCAAAGCGCCTCATAAATGTCAAACGAGAAGTCCGGGTCCTCACTCACCCCAAGCTGCGATCGCACAGCTGTCTCATCTCAGCTATCGCTTGGGGGTGGGATCAAGATCTCACCTTGGGCAACCGGCCCTATCTCGTCATGCCTTACTCGCCGCATGGAACCCTGTCCATATTCGCTCAGAAAAGGAGCCTCAACCTGATCGACAGGCGTTTGCTCGCCCTGGATGTCGCCATGGGTATCCGTGCGCTACACGACTGTGACATTGTACATGGAGATGTCAAACCTGACAACGTCCTGGTCTATGGATATCTTACCCGGGATCAAGACCATGAACGTCACTATCTGGCCAAGCTAGCCGACTTTAGGTGTACTCTTTTCAAACATGACTTTGAACAACAGCACGAATACTACCTCGGAACCCCCAAGTACAACGCTCCTGAAATTTGTGGCTGGACTAAAGATACTGACGATGAGGCTCATGGAGACGAGACTTCCAAATTCGCGGGATATAAAGCTGCCGATTGCTATTCCTTTGGAATTCTCCTTTGGGAAACTCTCAAACACGCAAAGTCATTCATCGAACACGACTGGCTCAACCCTGGCGAGAATGCAATGAGCTTCCTGGAACGGGCATTTTACTCCCGGGACAATGTCATCTTAGACCTTGCTCTTGAATTCCTTCGCTCTCAAGACAGTGATCGAGGGACATCAGAAGGAAAAGACTCCCAGCCGGTTGCCGGAGTATATCCTTATCCATCAAATCCCACCACTGCCGAGCTCAACGGGTATTTTGGCAAATGGACCCATCTTCGAGACGGCCTGGATGCTATCGGTGCACCACCAGACTCCCAGTGCTTCCAGGCCTTTGAAGCAACAATTTCTTTGTGCTTACAAGATAGTATCTCGCGACGAGGTAACATACAACAAATCTTCGAGGCACTTTCTGAAGGAATTGAGTAAGTCTTTCTCCATCTTCTCGAAACACAAGCTAAACTATTGGCCTCTTAGTGGTGAAATTCCCGAAGGTGGTAAAACAGAGAGATTGCACCCCGTAGAAATCAAGATCAACGGGGAAAGTCCTTACATCGGGGATCGATATGAGAAGGTGCTGGCACCTACCATGGAGATGAGTCCAATTACGAGAGCCGTATTTCTGGACAAGGGAGCGCATACCTGTAGCAGCGGCAAGAATTTACGGGTTGTCCCCAGAGAGGAGCCAGCTGATCCATCTCTACAAGTAACCAGAGTCACGGCACAAAAGCGATGTGAGACTTTGGTTCTGACGTCTCAAGCGTATCGATATAAGTCTGAAGACATGTTCATGGTTAGTATATGGAGGATTGAGAAATGAAAAAACCTCGCTAATGTAGTCTCATCACAGGCTATTTCTCGGAGACAGCCTCCCTGGTACAATCAGTGTGAGGCAGCCAAGGTCATCCAGGAAGCCATCCGGATTGAAGACGACCCAGAAGACAAAGCCCGGGCTCATCTACAAATGGCTATCATGTGTCAAGTTGGATACGGGGTGGCCCCAGACAGCTTGATGGCTCTCAGTCATCTTGAAGCAGCATCTCTGAACAACAAGGTAGCTATGGCTATCTATAATCGAGTTCATGCAGCATTGAAACCTGGTCAGAATAAGACGGATGCTTCTCGCGTTCGCACGACCGAAATGAACCTTGACGTCTTTCACGACGGTGTTGCTTGGAGAGAAGCCAGCGGTAAAGCGACTGACGGCTTCATTAGCCTCGGTTCCATCTATGTCGAATCCTTCAGGAAATTTCAGATCTTGGTTAAGAAACACAAGTATACATCTCATCAGCTATGTGAAGCTCTCACAGCTGCGTGCAGAGACGGTAATTTCGACGCAGCGATCGTCATTGCACAGCATTGTGAGGACATATCCTACATGGACCCAAACATGCCCAATGATCTGCACTGGTTAATTCTTTTCAGTCCAACGGAGGCAGCGGATCTACTTGTAGCCATGGTGTCTGGCTCGGAACAAATCGATAAAGCAAAGCGCCAACAAGCAGTTCCAGCTCTGCTGACGGCTGAGCATGAACAAGTCAATGTTATGCTTCCACACAGATGTATTGAATTACGTGGAACGCCTCTCCACTGGGCGGTTATTGCTGGATGTAAAGACCTTGTTGAGCAGTATGTAAATCTGGGCGCCGATATAAATATCAGGACCCAGTGGCGGAAAACTACTCACGAGGACGGCTACACCGAGCACACCCCGGCGTTGAGCCCTCTTGATCTCGCTGTTGCAGACCACCATCATGAGATTGTAAAGTATCTTCTCGACCATGGCAGTGAGGTGTATGGCGGAGATTGGCAATGGACCCATTCACCGTTTCACATGGTTGGATACGATGCCTTTCCCTTCGCACGGTATGTGGCTCATGGTCAGTCGTATCGGGCTGCCCTTCGAGAGACGATTCAAGCCCTGCTCCAGAAGGGACTGGACATCAATGCTTTGGATAACACGAAACGAACACCCTTATTTTCGGCTGTCAAGAACATGAATTTGGAAGCATACGTCCTCGAAGAGCTGCTTCTAGCCGGAGCGGCTCCCGGAGAGGAAAGCGAAAAGCATCATGGTAATATTGTTGCCTACGCTGCTATAGACAGCCCTCATCGTCAGTTGTCATGGACAAAGATACCTCTTCTTCTGCCACTGGTCTCAGACATCAATGCATGCACAGTTGGCGAGGGTGGTCTCAATGCACTTCACTACTGCGCTATCTTTGATGCTCTTCCTGCAGCAGAAATCCTACTTCGGCAACCGACAATTAATCTAGAGGCAGAGAGTGCTGTAGGAGCCACTGCGGTGCATCTAGCAGCCCAGAGAGGGTCCCTGGGCGTCCTGGACCTCTTGATCAAATACGGTGCCAATCTTGAGCGACGAGAACCTCTTGAGGCAGCAATTTCAGCCGGGCAAATCGATGCTCTTAGGATCTTGCTCGAAGCAGGATCAAACACGTCATGGAAGAATAGGGACGGACATACTGTAAACATCCTCGGATACGCAGTGAGGATGCATTCGCAAAGGCCATCCTATGTTAGAGCATGTCTTTCCAAATGCCCCCAGCTACGAGCCCAGGAAGTCATCAGCATGGGCGACGATCATGGATGGACAGCTCTTCACTACAGCGCATATTACGGGGACTTGGATGGTGCCAGGGCACTCATAGACTACGACGCAGATATTGACAGGACAACGTCGCTGGGCTTGACGCCTCTTCAAATTGCTGTCGAAACTTATGAGAAGTTGACAGTCTATGCAAATGGAGTGGCGCACTTCACAGACCATCCACGGATATTTAAAGACATTGATGGCCTTGACAGAAATAGCCTGACCTATCCAGAAAAATCGCGACGTATAGAGATGGCTTTCAAGGACTCTTTGTTTGAAGTCATCAGAGTGCTTCAGCAAGCGGAACGAGAGAAACACCCAGGGAGGACTGTGAAGGAAGTGAGTCGAAGTTTGGGAAAGGTTCAGACCGAAGGATACATGTCGCAAGAGGATGTCAGAAATCACCATCGGGATCTGGCTTTCACAGCGGCTAGAATAGAGAAATAAGTAGAACAACTAACAGGATAAATGGAGTGTGTTTGGAAATTGTGTTAAAAAATCTATTGTCCATTACGAGGCTAAACTAAGGTGGTCTATGGATCAGGTAAACTACCGACAAACACCACCATGACAGCACAGTAGGCGGCCGTGGCAGAGAATATCTCGTAATTCCTAGACGGTGTAAGCCAGCACAGCGCTGACGAGAAAACAACAGTAAAGGCAGCAATGATACAAAGCCGCATCGGGATAGGCTTGACCAAGTACAGAACTACAATCGGCGCTACCAAAGTAGCTATGGCAAGCAGTGTATTCAAGGCTCGTGAGACAGCTACCAGCCTCGAAGGCCTGATGATTTTGACCCTCGGGTCACTCGATCTTCCGGATTTATCCTAAAATTGGGTTAGTTTAGTTTGATAGACAGCAAATTGGTAACTTACAAGAAGTGAAAATAACTAGGGACCGGTAAGCAGAGTGAGGATGCATGTGATGATAGAGTCTTACCTTGCATATCCCACGTAGATAAGGCCAAGTAGAGAGGCTATCGAGGAGACTTTCAAGGCCGCCACTTTCGATCGTGTGTCTGGAGCGCTTGAGATCACTCCGATCATTTAGAAATGTTGTTTCAGAGTAGACAACTGGTCTCTTGCCATCCACCCAATTTCTAACACTTCGTATCTGCGATTCATCTGGTTCGGGGCGTTCTTGGTGAGTCATAAGAGCCTCCAAGAGTTTGTCTTGTAAGATCAGTATTGCACTTTAGGATTTGGAGTTTATGACTTACTGTATTCATTTAATTTAATCTCTATTTCACTAAGCAGCGCTCGACGCTCCTTATCTCCACTAACATCCCTATTGGTGATTAATAGATATGGAGCCACTTTGCTGTCTGCTTGGTCAAGTTCATCGAGACGTTGCTCCAGTTCTGTAAGCTCATCCTGTTTGTGAAGCAGGACACGAGTGTGTAGACGTGAGAAGGATCGGAACATGGTGAAGTCCTTATCAGCACTCATAAACGCTGATAGCGAGGGATAGCCGCGTGGGAAGTCATCGACTAGAAACAATGGTTAACTAATGAGCAAAACATCAAGCCTTCAAGATACATACTCCTCGCTGGGCTGCCTTGGAACGGTCTGTTGGGAATGAAGGGTCCAGAATCTACTCCGAATGAGCTGTGAAGCTTGCAAAAGCAGATGGTTCTCTCACTGTCTTGTCTCCTGGTAAACTGCGGAACTTGGGCCGGCGATGCGTTTCCGTTTGGTGTTGTCATAATTCTGTCTTGGCGTAGAAAACACTACTACACTATTTGGGGTCTGTAATGATGCTTTTGGAGAGAGATAGCATTGATAAGAAATCACTTTTATCTCATTCCCAGGTCGACCTTGCCTAACTTTGTGATCCATGCATGTTTTAACCGAGGATGATATCCCTTCCTCCTATTGGGGGATGATGCATGAAAACACATCACCCCTGCGCCCCCTCGGGCTGCCTCTTGGAGAGCGAAGTACGTGAATTCGCTCAGGCGGCCACCAGCAGATCTCTTTCAGCCACCGCTGTTGGATGAATTTGGCCTGTATTTTTCTTCTTGAGCCCATATGTTTTGTTTTCCAAGTTTACCGAAATGATAATATACGGGCCAGCAGGCTGAGCTTGGCCTGGACTACGGACGTAGACGACTTCGTTGACGCGATAAAGAGGCGGGCGAGGCCACTGTAATAAATTAATTATCTATTTTCAAATGCAACACGGGTAGATTAGGTACTGACATCGGGTTTGTCCTCGTACTCCTCCACGCGGGAGCGATAGTGCTGGGGCTGAGTGATCGGTCAGCAGCTGGAAGTGACGTGCAACTAGGCCGCTAGTTACCTCTTCGTCCTCCGAGGAATCACAAACAGGGTCAGTCCGCTGTCGATCGCTCTCGAGGTCCGTCATGACTGTTGATTGAAAGCGAATCAAGACAAAACTACGAAATATTAGTGATTTCAGCTGAGCCCCTCATCATGGGCGGAGTGAGCGAACCTATATACCCGGACAATCACGGAATGCAGGGTAGCAGAGCCTGATTTCAGCACCCGACAAGGTGATACCATATGCAGCTCGTCTTACATGTGGATTTGTGTTACACAGCATGGAAAATATCTTTTTCCGTCAATCAGTACTTTGAGGCCGTTGAATGGTGAAATTGTCTCATTTATGCATAGTTAAACAAACTTGGTGTTGAATCATCGTCTTTGACCCGGCCACTTCCTATGCAATGAGTGACTACGACATTGTCCAGTCCTTCAAGTCTACCATCGGATCCAACTTACAGGACTCTTACACACAAGTCCATGTTCTACTCATAGCCTGGGAAGAGCACGACCTCGGCGATGTGGACGGCGAGATACGGGATCTCCGCGCCATATTCGAGAAAGACTACCGTTACAGTAGTGTGGTCTTCTTTCCCATCCCAACCAAAGGGTCATCCCGTGCTAGACTCAACAGAGAAATATCCAGCTTCGTGGAAGAACAGTCGTTCCCCGAGGGTTCTCTCATCATCCTTTACTACGCTGGTCATTGCAGTCCAGATTCGCGGGGTCAGGCTGAGTGGGCGGCCTTTGAGCGGGGTGGCCCAACAGTGTCTTGGCATGTTACACAGCAACTACTCTTCTCGGCCGTTGGTGATGTTCTTCTTATTCTCGATTGCTGCCATGCGTCTCTCATCACAGGCGGCTCGAAGGATGGCGATGGTCGGTTTGAACTGATTGCTGCGTCGGCCAAGGGAGCCAAGACCCCTGTTCCGGGTCGGAGATCCTTTACCAGGGCGCTGATCAGGCTGCTGAAAGAGCATGTCAATACGGGAATCTCATCAGAAAGTCTCGCATCAGAACTGAGGGAAGATCCAAAAATTACAGGCAAGTCAAGTTTATTGTGTTATATGGATAAACAAAAATTAACATCCCACTAGAGACGCCCGTTTTTCATGATTTCGTGAGGAAATCGGCTACAAAAATCGTTCTCCAACCTCTCGAAACTCGGGATATCCCAGAAGGTTTCGCGGCAAAACCAGCTGGCTACCTCGTTTTCCGAGCATCACTCTCAGATGACGTGACTGGTTTGCAAATAGCAAACTGGCTTAAGACAGCACCTCCCAAGAACGTTACGGCCGTCAGTATCGAAGCAGTTGTCAGTCGGGCCCGTCGCATACAAGACGCTCTTAAAGACGGTGCCTTTCCTGAGGGATCATTGTTTGAGCAATTGTCTAAACCTGCCAGAGACGAGATTCTGAGAGGCATCCGTGGGTTGAATACTGTCATGGATAGCTGTAAAGAATTCGCAACAGACACTACGACAAGCGGAGATGAGCTTGTTCAACAATCACTGGCTGAGATTCAAGATAAAGTGTTAACGTTGAGAACGGCTGTCCAAACACCTCTGCTACTTGACACTGCTATTAGCAGAAGTCCATCTGGGGTGCCAAAGGAGGCTAGTGTTGAACTCAGAGCTGCTCTAGACGTGGACGAGTCTCGCCACTTGGCCGACATGGTTATTCGGCCTGATCCACTCGACGATAGCAATAACCGTGAGATCGACCGTGATCGAATCTTGGAATCCCTCAAAAGAAATAGCCCGGCGGATAAGGTATCCAAGCGTTTCAAGCTGGGGAGTATCGACGGCCGATCTGTCATCATGGAGACCTGGAAGTACAAGGAGTCGGATGGCAGCAGTGGTGAACCGCAAGATCAAACACTGAGACAGGTTCGCAAGATCACGGAGTTGCTATGTCACCCAAAGGATAAAGAGTTCCACATTCTATCATGTGCGGGTTTCTTCCGTGACAGGCTCCGTAAAGAGCTGGGAATAGTATTCTGGACCCCACCCACATTTGATTCTGAGGGCGAGGTAGCAACTCTTCATCAACTGTACAAGATTCATCGACTTGTTCCTCTCGGCCAACGAATCCGCCTAGCTTGGGCTATTGCCACAGCCATTGAAAACTTCCACCGTGTTGGATGGGTGCACAAAGGAATTCGAAGCGACAACATTGCCTTTACAGAAGTTCTTCCTGACCTAAAGTCCGATTTGGACGATGAAGATCCGGCTTCACCATTTGTCGGCAACTTTGACTTTAGCAAGCCACTACTGTTTGGATTTGAGTACTCTCGTGCTGACGACGAGGCCACATTCCTAGAGGAGGACTACACGCTTGCCAACAATCTCTATCGTCACCCCGATCGATGGGGTCGGCCAACAGCAAGGTTTGAGAAAAGCCATGACGTCTACGCGCTTGGTGTTGTGCTGCTTGAAATTGCCTTGTGGAAAGAAGCTAGCTCTATCCTCAAGTCCTTCCTGGAAACCAAACCCTTAGTTGCGTCAAATGTTGTTAAAGCCTTGATTGGAAAGTGCGGCAAGACGCTGTCTCATCAGGTTGGTAGGGTCGTTGCACAATGTATTGTTAAGTGCTTAGAGTTTCCTGTTGCCACGAAGAGTATGACCGAGTATGATGCGCAGAGATACTTTCAGCGGAATGTCACTGAACCGATGTCACGCGCGGTATTGAGGGTGTAAGGGTCTGCTTAGGATGAAAAAGAGATAGTGATGTTGCAAGAGATGTGTTATCGAAGCTGGAGAAAATATCCAGGTGTTAATGGTTATTGTTATAACGTAATGGTGTCTCCTTTCTAGATTGTTACCTTACCAAGCAGTACTCTAATTCACTTATAGTCGGCTATTCTCTCGATGAAGCATCTGAAATATAAACATCTTCTGACCAGATCCAGGACGTCAGAAAGCTCAGAAGCTTGGACCACTTGCTATTCATATTTGTCGACTAGCGGTTAATAATACACCATCGTCTGACGTGACGTTTTACACTAAATTTTAGTTCGATCTGCTCTGGTCATTCTGTTACTTGCACTCTGAAGCACGCTATCTACAATATAGTTCATGGGGGATTACTGTGTTCAGAAAATACAACATCGATTTACTACTTATGGGTCACCTCTAGGTGTCCTAGATCGCTATAGTCTCATAAGACGTTCTGCACCTATCCAAGTCTGAACTCTACAGCGGTCTGGCCCCGGCGGTCAGGATAGCGAGTTTGCCAGTAGTGCCCGCCACTTTCGTAAAAGTACATGTGTGGATAAGAATTGCTCTCTCCATTTTCTGGTGTGCAGCTCAGGTACCTGTTCTCGACTTCCGTACATATAGCCCAAAAGACGAAATAACCCGCTGTTCTCTCTTCTTCGGTATAGAACGCAAATCCGCCGCCACTACATTGGACGCAGGTGGCAGCATAACGTTTTTCGCCGCTAGGGAGGATAGCATAGAGCCGCGAGGTTCCAGCTTCAAGACCAAAGAGGGCACCGGCAGACTCAGTGTCTTCATTGCTAGTGATAACGACATTCGGAGACGGGTCCATTGGAAGCCAGGCCTCCTTTTCGTAGCCTTCGTCGATGAATACAGCAGTTAGAGTTGTTCCCAAGGGTGCTTCCACTGATGTTGTTGTTGATATAGCGAGTGCGGTCGAGGTTGGCTGTTCAGGAAGGAATGTTGTTGTTTGTGTTCCACTGAGGTTTTCTGTTCCTGATAACTCAGGAAGAATAGTAGTGGTTGTTGCTGCACTCAGGGTAGCAGTGGTCGACACGGCACTTGTAGTAGAATCGTCATATGATTCATCTCTAGTAGTACTGCTGATAGCTTCAGCAATGGCTGATGTGGTGACGTCCCCGCTGAAAGTAGAATCTTCGGATAGGATGGTTTCTGTGACAGTGGATGTAATGCTAGAGTAATGGCCAACAGAGGTGATTGATGGCGGCTTGCATGGTCCTGCAATTATCATACATGCCTGCATTGAAAGCAACCCGAAGGCGAAGGACTTGAGTGACAAACGCATGTTGAAAGATTGCATGAGATCAGTCCCTACTGAAGCAAAAACATATAGAAATGGAAATGCACCGAGAATAAGAGCATGTAAGGGGAAACCAGCATATTTTAAATGACTGGTAAAGACTCAGTCAGTGCTGAGACTAGTAATTACACGAATATTGATCACTAGTGATAAACTATTGACGCCACTGCCTTGGCATTGGACCAACAGAGCGCTTTTGCTGGTCGTAGAGTATTTAAATCTTTTTTATTTACAATTATTCCAATCTAGTTGATCCGATGCTGAGTTTCACCGCCTCGCTGACGGTTGAGCCCTGGTTTGCCGGATTGTGGAGTAGAGGCTACGTTTTGGTACCGTGTAGAAACAAAAGAATTGAGCAGAGACCTTTGAGCTTGTATGTTATCCAACGCCACGAATTAGTGCGGCATATCAGTTCTAGCCTATCAAATAATATCGGCAGTGTATATGGTCACGCTCCAAATTATCAATAGAAACTTGTACAGATGAGACACCTCGCTTGCGAGCAATATGGTCGGGAATTTCACGATGACTTCTCAACAGGGCTGACTTTAGTAAGGGGCAAGCTTAGCCGATGCACCTTAGTTTGACGTCTGGACTAGTCTATAATAGAGTTAGCTGGTGTCAAGGATTCTCCCTGAAACTTTAGTCCACCCAGTAATGTCATATATGGGTTAATAGTTCAGGGTAAGCTCAAGGATTTCACAAAGCTGGTTAAAGTTGCAAGACTAAATTCAGCTGCTTGAGCCAGTGGGATTTGATCTGAATCTAATCTAATAAAGCCACGTTCTAAAGATTGACTTGTATTATGTAAGATTGTCTGGGATTGGGCAATTGTAGTCCAGTATGTTTGACTCGCATTTCACTTTTCTTAGGCTGGCTACGCGACAACAATGGCGCGACTTATTGTCACGAGGTACAGAGACGGCACTGTTAACGAGGAGATAACATTATCAGTAGAGATATTTATCAGGGCCAGAGAGTCTACCTAGCGTTATTATAACGTAACGATATTTCCATCTAGATAGTTACCTTACCATGCATGGTCTAATTCACTCATAGTCAGCTGTTTGCTTAATGAAGTATCTCCCATATCGGAATCTAAGGTAAGGGTTAAAAGTTTAATGAGTCGGGTAATCTGCCAAGAATAAACTTAAGTGATCGTGTTAGGCGACAGGCTCCTTCGCCTATGGATAACCCATGTCGTTCGCGTAGTCGCGTAGCATACTGAGGTTACATGCACTGTGTTCAATGCCGATGCACGTTTGTCGGACATTTACGAGAAAATTAGCCCACAATAGGTTTCAAAACATGCAAACGACTAGTCATGTCCATATAACGCCGGTACTTACCGCAACTGGTAAAGCTATGCGCCATTATTGAGAGTCCTTTCGGGGTTATGTTATCAATCAATTCTGTAGTTTCTCTGCATGCAGCTTTCAACTGTTATCTCTTGAGGTTACAGATCGTTTATGGATCTTACGCTAAATCACGCACAGTCTTCCCGTTATCTTGATCTCAGAGTTTGGAGAGAAGCTTGTTCTTGCAGATGACTCTAATTGTAGCTGTCTCTGGTAATCTTGATCAGGTGCTTAATCTCATGCGTCCTATAGCTAACCGATTGGACAGGTATATCAAGAAGAACTTATTGTATCCACAGTGGTTACATAGTCTAAAGTCAAAAGAGAGGCAATGGAACATTCTGTACCTAATCCTTTGGATCTTCGGTCTTTCGGACAGTCCGCACCCCGGGCCCGCCAAAGTCAGATGCAACCTCAGCCTCGGATGGCCAATCCAAACCTGGCACTCTCCATCATAACATAGTGTGGTCTAGGCTCCATTTACTCCCTGTATTGAACTTAGAATCGAGATAAGAATAAGAAGACATGCATCCTGCGCGATCCAAAACATCGGTTAAGCATAGTTATCTTTTCCTTGTTATTATTTGTAATCTTCTTCTACGGATATGCATCCTCCATCTGCCGGTATGCAACCCTCGCTTGTCAATATGCAAGCCACAACTGTCACTAGAGGACCTTTTACGAAATCTGGCTTTCCCTTTGAAGAGATAAGAGGGGCAACTATCCTTATCTTGTTAGGTTGAAACTCGTTCTCACGATATCGACATGGGCAGCTTCCTCGACCGTGATAGTGACTATGGACCTTGCAACGGTAGCCTCTTTGATGGATCCACGAGTTGAGTCGTGTCATATCTGCATAATGGACAGCGTGGGGAGAAATTTACTATTTCGTTATCGGCAGCGATTTCTTGGCTATAGATGCTATTCTTGGGAGCTGAAAAATATTATATAAACCTCAGTTATCGAAGACCAATACGAAATTTGACACCACCACCATCATTCCGCACTCGCCGATTCTCGTCATCTAGAAACCCAAGTTTCTATTTTGCACTTCGAGATACGACAGAATACGAAATGCGTCCCTCAGGTTTCTTGGTCTCGCTTTCGCTGGTGCCTCTGGCTCTAGCCAGGGCTTTTCCTCCCACAAGGTTGGAGAGCCGCAAGGAGGACTCTTGTTCGTCGGCTCAGCCGTCTGCGAGTGCTCCTCACAAGAACTTCTGGGGTTCTCTGACCAAGAAAGAGACTGCTGATGTTCTCGCCTTTTTGCATCGCGATGCGACTGGTTTCAATTTGACCGTTGCAGAGAATGCTACTAGGTACGTATTGGATCCCATATGATGTTGAAATTTCTAACAGGTGATTATAGCCGCGACAACAAGATGTGAGTCTTGTACTATGAACCATGATTTCTAACCCCAACTCACAAGCTTTTTAGTATGTCGGTCGAGCTTATGATGCCCAACAAGAGCGACACTCTCCCATTCTTGTCAGACAAAGCGGGTAGCCCAACACGATACGCTCTCGCTGCGGTCATGTTTGGCGTACCCGAGAAGGCTTATCTCCAGGAATTCAAAGTTGGTCCGTTGCCCATCACTAATGCATCAAGTGTCACACCTTTTACGTTTGCAAACACGAAGAAGGGTGACGGTAAGATCGCAGTCGTCAACCCTGACGCAGAGGACTATGGCAACTTCAATCTCAAGATTATGAAGGAGGCAGAGGACGTGACCAAACGTCTCTGGAACTTGGTGAGTTCTGTGTTTTAAATTACATGTTTCTTTATCTAACATAATCAAGACGGTCGATGATGGACTCCAGATCCCACTAGCCTTTGCAGCCCCCATCAATGTCACAGACGGAAAGGTCATTATGTGGCAAGGCTTCAACGCGCCAGTCACCAGCATTTATGACACAATCTCACTCCTTCCCTTGGGTCTGTATTTGCGAACAGACATAACCGGCCGTGATCCCAGTCAATGGAAAGTCACTGGTTGGGTATACGGCAATGAGTTTTACAAGGATCTCGATGGTTTACGTGCAGCTGTCGCCAAGCCCGATTTCAAGCCCCTGGGGATGAACTTGGATCAGCCTTGGGCCCACACAACCAAACACGGCGATGATCTGCCCCTGGATGATGAAGCTCCACCAGCCAATGTTCAATCCGGAAAGTCGAGATTTGCTGTTGATGAAGATGAAAGCTATGTGACTTGGAGTGAGTATCTTTTGATTTTCACTTATTGTTACCTGTTACTAATTCGATATGTCAGTGGACTTCTCCTTCTACACTAGCATTACCCGAGACAATGGGCTACGACTTTATGATGTTAAGTACAAGGGCAAGAGAATTCTCTACGAGGTATGTATGTCTCACACAACGGGTGTACCTTTAACTAACCGTTCTAGCTTGGTATGGATGAGGCGATTGCACATTATGCGTAAGTTGTGAAAGCACCCCCGCCTCACGCCACTGTTATTGACGCCATTTGCAGCGGTATCGATCCTGTACAATCCGGAATTTGTTATTTCGACAGCATGTCTGGATTCGCACCCGCAATGATCTCTCTCGTGAAAGGTAAGATTTCTGATGACTAAAGAAATCATTTGTATCACAGCGTTAACATGATCCAGGTTACGACTGCCCGGCTTACTCGCACTATACCAATGTCACTCAGACTACAGGTGAAACGACATTCACCCAGAAGGATGCTCTTTGTAGGTTGAGCTCTTACATCAAGCAATCCCACGCTAATGAATCATAAGGCATGTTTGAGATCGACAAGGGCTTCCCTATCCAGCGACACTCTTGGGCCGGGCACACCACCGTGACAAAGAACATTGCGTTCAACATCCGTGCCATCTACACCATCGGAAACTACGACTACATGATGACCTACCAGTTCCACCTTGACGGTTCCATTGAAATCGATGTCAGAGCTTCAGGCTACATCTCGTCGGCATTCTACGCCGAGAACGAAGACTACGGTTTCAAGATCCACGATAGCCTTTCCGGATCTCTCCATGATCACGTCATCACATTCAAGGCCGATTTCGACATCTTGGGCGAGAAGAACTCTTTGCAAAAGATTGACATCAAGCCATCAACTGAGAAGTGAGCATCCAATTTGTACTAGGGTTTTGTTTCATGTGACTAATATGAAATAGGTACAAGTGGTCTGATCAGACACGTAACACCATGAAGGCAGTCAAGAGCTTCATCGACAACGAAGACGATGCCAAGATCAACTGGTCTCCCAATGGCGCAACAATGTATGCAGTCGTGAACAAAGACGAGAAGAACCCCTATGGAGAAAGCCCTGGATATAGGGTTGTACCAGGTTAGTCTCAACTAGAAATGTGAAAAATGCGACAACTTGACTAACATTCACAGCTTCTGGTGTAGCATACCTCACAGTCCAGGATTCTTCGGTTATGCAAAACGCTGGCCACCACACAACGCATCATCTCTACGTCACTCGACAGAAGGACAACGAGCTTTACGCTGTCGGAGCGTATAATTCGCTGACTCCTGAGGACCCTCAGGTTGACTTTAATGAGTATTTCAACAGCGAGTCGCTTGACCAAGAGGACATGTAAGTACTCTATTATCCTAAATAATACAGACGTGATCTGATTGTGATACAGTGTTCTTTGGTTCAACTTGGGAATGCACCACATGCCTCACACAGGCGATCTCCCCAACACCGTCTTCTCGACCGCGCACTCAGCTATGCTCATTGAACCATTCAACTATCTTATGGGTGATCCTTCGCAGGCTAGTTCTCAGCAAGTTCTGATCAAGACCAAGAAGGATGGAAAGCCTGAGATTGTTACTCACGGCGCTAAGAATGCAACATGTGCGATTGATATGGTATGTACCTTGATGTCTCTGTTGCTATACAACGCTAACATGACTGATTCCAGGCACAACTGAACCCTGATCTTTCGGACTATTCCAACAGTATCAGTGTTCTCAAGTATCCTTTCGATGGATCAAAGCCAGACCGTCTTTGAGGTCTTGACATGGTGTTGGGTGGGTAATGTTGAAATCTATCGATTTGCTGCAAAAGATGTAGCCATTTCGAAAGACTCCCACATGGCAGAACGGCTCAGTCATGCCTTTCAAAAATGGAGATGTACCAGTCTCTCCCTTTAAATTCTTCTGTAGAAATTCATGTTTATCTTTGATTGCATCTATTGTTCCTGCTGCATGTTGCTATCCAGCCTAAAGTGCTGTGTGAGATCGCGCTCCGTGTAGTTCCTATGACGTGAAAATCATCGTTATACTTACCCGATGCAGACATTTGTGGCGACTCTAGGAGGTAAAACGTGTTGATAAAACACCTTGCATTCAATCCTGTTGGAGGCGAGTACTACAGTGGCTTGTGATAGAGTGTCGATCTAAATTGTTTCTTGATCATAATGCAGGCATATGAAAGCCAGGGTTCTGTCGAAGACAACTAGGATCTCAGACCACGACACATACAGTTTACAAGAGTGGCGCGTAGTCCTTCAATGATGTCGATTGAGATGAGATGTGAGACATTCACGGCTTTAAAATGAGATTTCGTAACGAGTGTAGATATAAAGATTAAGTAAGACTACAGTGTACAGAGTTGCAAAGTAGCAACAGAGTATCTGCCTCAAGTTGTGACAGATACTCTCGTGTATCTCCCCATGAGCACAACCAGGCAAGACGCCATCTAGTGAATGTATGATAACTCGACATTGGATCATATATTGAGAATAACAAGGATGACAGTCTACATTCTTATTAGCTTAGTCAGTATGAAGGGTTATGTTTTTTCTTTACTTACCTACTGCTTGGGGCATTGTTCGCTGACCTTGTCAGGATCGGCACATTCGTAGAGTGCATCAGGGCAGCAGACCTTGCCGACGGGACAGAAAAAGGAGTCTCCGCACTTGGGACCAAAGGTAGCAATAGGAGGTGATGCAGCGATGGTGACCATCGGTTCGTCGCGTCGTCCAAAGTTTACTTCTCCTGAAGGCGGAGCAGGACATTCCGCGAAGCACCCAAGTTCAGCGACCCCATTGACAATAACCTCACAGCATTTGGGTTTGTCTGCGGGGCAAACTTGATCGCCACATTTGTTTGGGTATGGCTGTCGACGCTCGAGAGCTTGGATGGGTGGGCATTCAGCAAAGCAGCCGAGCTCGGCCACTCCGTTGACAATGACCTCGCAGCACTTGGCTTTGTTGGCAGGGCAGACCTGGTCGCCACACTTGTTGGGGTACGGCTGGGGCATGGCATTGACAGAGACGCTGAGGGCGATGGCGACAATGGCGTTGGTGAAGAGCATGTTGAAGGTTTGGTTGATTGCTGTTGCAAGGATGGTTCTTGGGTTGCGAAGTAAAGACTATTTTACGTCTTGGTAGATATAGGAGTATCAAGATGTGCTTGGTTTGTAAGATGATGTGACTGAGAGCTGGTGAGTGATCGTTTTATGCTGGGAATTGCTCTGAATTTATAAATTAGAAATCCATTAGCATAGCAGTACAACATCCTCAAGATGACAAGAGTGGAAGATTGTTCATGAATTGAATTGGTCATCGCCGTTCGTAATCGGAGTGAAAGGGCCGAATGTTTTGCTATCCAGACGACTCGAGACGTTGCATTGTCCCAAGAGAAGTGCTTTTTGGCCATGTAAAGCTACATGATGGATGTGACGGGAAGTTTCTCACGATTACGTTTACTCTCTGTCACCGGTGTCGGACCTCAGACAAGAGCTGAACACGGTTTCTGTCGCCCTGCTAGTCGGTGACTTTACACTGTGGCATTACCGGGATTGCCCGTGGGGTGACATCAACTGAAACGGGACAATGTCATCATCCTGGTCTGACTGGACGTATCTCACAGATGAGACTCTATCTATGGATTGTATAGCTATAAGCTTGGAAACGTCCCTATAATTAGGAGATGAGGCTGTTGACAGTAGAGGGTGAGAAACGGTTCTTACCGAGTGGCTTTTGCTGTTACATCGCCTGTAACGTTTCCCCGCAGATTTTATCCAATCGTAACGTTTTTGCAGATCTCAAGCTAGGCCGGCCTGGAGAGCCTTAGCCTGTGTTGGAGTGCCTATTTATAGTTATGACATGTGTCGCTTGATGTTAAGCAAATTAAACACCAGGAGCAAACATTAGAAAAGCGGTATAGGTTAGGTGAGTAAAATATTCAATTAATTTTCCAGCGGACGACACAAAGTAATAATTACATCTTCATTATTACATTAGTAGTCAAGGAGAGCGCCGACCTCTGAGCACGCCGATCTAAAACGAATCTCATCCCAAGTATCCCATCTGTTATCAGCCGTTTCTGGGAGTGTTGTCGACTCATACTCATGTCCAGCCCTGCAGATCAGTTCATCAATACCAATGCCATTCGTGATGATAAGCATTCTAACAAACTCGCTCCCCAAATCAGCAGTGAATGCTTGCCTTGCCGAAACGAGCATGGCTTGGCCTTCTCGAAGTTCTGTCCACTCGGCCTGACCCTTTAGCTTTAGCAAAAATGTGCCTTCGATGACGCAAAAGCAATGGTCGACACTCGTGAAGTTTAGCCACCGATTGAGGAAGGGTCTGACTCGGTGTATCTGCGAAGACTCCATGACTGAGATGGAGAACTTGCCTTCGCATTGTGTCTGTCTCACAAAAGGTCGTGCTAGTACGCCGCCGAATATCCACCGCGGACACGTGAAAGGATTCAAAGAATATGGGCGTAGAAATGTTGAAAGGGATGCGTCCTGATCTATGGGCTTCGTCGGATCGAAAGGGCGATACCCATCAATGTGCCGAGGATCAGGAAGTTCACCGTCTGCCAAACTCCGAACGGCGTCGTCTTGATTTTCGTCTAGCGCTCCCACCAGTGCGGCTGGATCTTCCAGAGTCGTGACAACCAGCAATTCTGATTCTGGAACTAATGATTGATAGCCGTAGATGGTTCCCTAGCAGATTGATTAACTTCCCAGTCTTGGATATTCAATCAGACCTCCCCTACCGGCGGTATGAAAATAAAGTCCCCACGACGCAACTGCTCTGTTTTCTCACCGTCAAAGAACAGGAAGCACCCAGTCCAGACTATAAAAGCAGCATGTGCGTTCTTATGAGAGTAGAAACGCATAGTTTCATTTGCTGGGCTGGGCGTGACATGGAGAATGGCAGTATTGGCCGTCTTTGGATCTGTAGATCTGATGATACGGGTTGCACTATCCTTTTCGGGCATCTCAATGACCCCGTCGCTCAATCTGAAAAGCCTCATGGCTGTCGATTTAGTATTTATAGGATTAAATTGCCGAGCTGAACTGCGCAAAAGACCAAGGATAAAGAGTCCAGGGGTTCGTCTGGAGGATATTGATGTGATGACAAATGCGGTTGAAGGCCTATGAAACTTGTTTCAGACGTGGTGATTGCGATATTTAAAATGGAAACGAGCCTTGCATGTCATTCATTTTTTTCCTCAATCCTGACTCAGCAAGACAGGGATTCCAAGTCTCTGAGTTCAAGTTGTTATTGGCCAATTAATCTAAGCGGGTACTGACTAGGCGAGCAGTACAATAGATGGCAACGAGACAGGTGTCAAGAACATGATTGCATAAAGATTATTTATTATTATTATTATTTAATTTTGTAGAGGCTGAAAAGAAGTTAGGCCTCAGGCCCAAGGAAATAATCTGCTTAGTAGACCGCTCTGTTGTTACCGACATGTCCTTCCTGAACGTGCTGCTGTGGGGCGTAACCTGGCTGGGCATGAGTCTGGGGAACATGAGTCTGAGGAGCATGGGTCTGTGGGACATGGCTCGGCTGGTCGTAGTGGTCTTGCGCGGGATGCTTTTCGACGTGGTGCTCCTTGCGACGTTCCCGGACTTCGTGAAAGGCAGCTGTAAAGGCATGGAAGAGACTACAAGAAATGTTAATTGTTTTCGCTAAGAGTCGCGATAGACCGTCACTTACGTGCTAAGAATAGCCAAGATGAATGTACCCCAAGGCAAGTTGCAGCTATCATCTGTAGTGTCTGTGTTGTTGCCAAATACGCCCTGCACACCACGAGTATCGTAGCAGTGTCTTGGACCAGCAGGACCACCATCGGGACGAGTAAGAACAGTGACAGCAATGAAGGCTCCAACAAAGGCAATATCCAGAAGAACCCAAAGCCAGCGTAGCCATCTGGGACCACCACCCTTGAGAAGCAGAGAGATGATCATGCCAATGAGGGTGTACAGCACAGCAGCAGCAAGGATGCCCTCAACTGCGCCAAACGCAGCACTGACGCCTTGTCGGGTCTTGATAACGTTGACAATCTTGTAGACCTTGCGGAGACGAGCAGAGAAGAGTCCGAGGGAAATGACAGAAGAGAGGAATTGACCAATGTGAGTCAAACGGAGGATCCAACGGTAGAGGCCAGAGTGCTTGAGCTTCTCTGGAACCCAGCGAGTCAAAAGACCAGTTTCGCGCTCAGGTTTATAAGTGGTGCCATAGTCGTTGCGCACAGTGGTGTTGTTGTGGTATGCCATGTTGAACGAGTTGAGTTGAAGAGATGAATGGCTTAACTTAATGTCAGAGAAAGAATGTTGACTTTACAGCAAGATATATAGAACCTAGAAAATATTATTTGCAGGACACAATCATAATACCTGATTGATTCTCCAATGACGATGTCCATTGTCACAAGTAGCATAAGACGTCATAACAGAAGTACAAGCTCATGACACGCAAAAAGCGTCATCCGAGTCATTACAATGATCGACGCGCCCACAACCACTCATTCACGTTGCACGGCACTACAATGCCGGATGACGGTAGGGTAAAACTCTCTTCTATCACGGGACTTTGAGAATTATCCTGTTTATGGATATGAAGCTTAATGACCACTGACGCGTTGAACGGAATAAATGCTCCATGCCCTAGCACTGCTGCAATGCTTGGCTGACCTTGGCCCACATTAACTCACCTTGGCCTACGACTTTATTGCCGTGCTGCCGAGTTGCTTGGCCGTTACGGCAGATTGGCGTACGCCAAGGTTCTAGAGAGGAACAGACTAGAAAACTAGTGCTGTTCAGATGTTGTCTTTTCTGAAGTTCTGTAGACTGTCATGTACGGAAATAATGAGAGTAAGTTTAGAGGGTTACGGTAAGGCTGCATTAGTGGTAGCTTAGTTCAATTAACCTCAAAGACTGGCTAACCCTAGTACAAGGCAGATAACATTCAAGAGGATAATGGGAATTGGTGGCTAAGCAACTGGTGATACCACATAACTGACCAATGAAGTTGGGGAAAACCATAGTTACGACTGATGCTATAGGTTATGTCTTGGGTTTTATCCTTGTCGCTGTGGGGAATAGTCAGTGTATCGTCACTTGGGACCAGGGCAGTCGGCGTTGTTGCAGGAGGGAGCCACATAATCCTCCCTCGTCCCCTGTTGAGATCCCAAATAGACTGGATATGGGTATTTCTCTCACTACTTTCCTTTTTTGCTTGGAGCGAATAAGAGGGAAGTTAAGTTGCCTTTATCACAGGAAAGGTATCTGTGATCGAGCATACCATGCATTGCCGTCAAAGAATAAGAATTCCTGGTGACGATGCGGTTAGACCGATGCAATTTCATTGCAAGCAGACCACATTCAGCATGAAATATCATTTTAGTTAGTCTGTGTAACAAACCAAGAATTTTCAAGCTAAAAATGAAAGTGGCTGGTAGGCTGCGACACCGCGACTTTATCTGCATACTTAGGAGCGCACTGTAGCCAAGTCACGCCGCTTCCGTTTGACGCACTGATGTGTGTACGGGATAGATGTGTTATACTTGTGTAATATAAGGAGATAATGTCACTATTAGGCAGCGGTTCTACTGAAATCAGGGGCTTCAAGAAGAAGCTTGTTTGTTTTACCCCCTTTACTCCCCATGTGATGGCAAGCGCTGGATTGTTCTCAATCAACGCCGGTCCTTTCAACATCGTTCACAAATATCTGATCTTGAAGTAATTGTTTTGAGTTGGCACGAAAGGCCTTCACGAGTCGAATATATCCTTTCTTTGCGCGACATCCGGGAACGTGCAGAGGTGGTAGGCAAGGCAGCCACGTCTGACAAACTGAGCCACTTTCACATCCATGACCATGGCCCAGTTTATTGAGGTAGGGACATGGAAGTCTGGCCGCGAGATAGCAGCTCCACGTCAGCCCCAGACAACGTCCAGTTTCATTTTGATTGAGAGCGTTGAGACAGTCTTCTGCCTAAATCGTGCGGCTCGTCTAATCTGGGTCGTCAAAGGCAGCTTACTTGATTGATACAAACATTTTCTTAAATAGTTGATACATGATAGAAACTATGACATGTCATGATAATGATGCCGTGATACAATCTGTACTAGATAGGTGCTAGCTCATATCGGAAGAAAGAAATCAGACCTCATGGCCATCGAAATCATCTGAAGTCAAAGTAACGAGGCTCTCCAGGTCACCCTCGTCCAAATCAGCCATGATGTAATCGACTTTGCCATCATTATAACTTTAAATTCGAACCTCAAAGGGCATGTCTTCTCTATCCGATGTAAACCATTCCCATGTTTTATCTGCAATGTTCTTGGGATTTCGTTCCTTTTCTTCTTCAGAAACAAATCCAGTAACATTGATAACACCCACGTGAACTCCCTGGGGTTTGTATACTAGAGCTAAGCTGCGGACCATGTTGAGTTGCGCAGCCTTGACGAGTGACAAGGCAAATAGATCAGGCATCGGCTCGAATGGTAACATAGAGCTCGTAACGATCAAAGCTGGCTTGTATTGCGATGGGGTATCTGCAAGTTCAACAAGACGGGGCATCAAGTACTTTAAGGTGGTGTAGAGTGCAGAAACACTAATCTAGGTTTGGTTAACTACTATAAACAATCAAGTAGGAGGTTTTAGTGCTATACCTTAAAGTCTTGTTCAATCTCCTCAAGATCATACTCAAAAAAGGCAGACTTTTGAACACGAGCGGCATTGTAGAAAACGCACTCGATTCTACCTAGATCTTCTTCAATGCGATGAAGGGCGGACAATAATGCATCGGTGTCAGTGGCGTCGAGAGCATATGTTTGCACGTTGACACTCTGGCCTGCTGCCTCCTGCACCGCAGCTTTTTCGATCTTCAGCTGTTCAGGGCGCCGAGAGATCAGTGCAACATTTTTGTAGTGCTTAGTTGCAAAAAGGGAAGTAACTGAACGGCCGATTCCTGGCCCTGAGCCAATACACAAAAGAGTTGCGTTAGACATGGTGTCAATAGTTGTTGGAAGATGAGAATACTGAAGGAATTTTCATTGTAGCAGTATACAATTCACTATATATAGATAGCTAAAACGTTATCCTAGAGGATATTGTTGGTCAGCATGATGCACATTGCTTGTTCTAGTGGAATCTTAAAACGTCTTAAAAAGCTTTGATTACATCCAAAGCATAAGATAACGTTACGGAATTGAGAAGTTTCTTCAGTTAATAGGCTCGTAAGTGACTAATTTACTGATTTTCCACTTATGGGGTACAGTTTACATCTTCTAGTGAATCCATATTGCTCTGAGATGGGATTACATCTATAAATGGAGCAGTATGACGTACCTTTCTTATGCTTTTACTTTGCATTTCTCATTTTTAGTCTAGCGTATTACTAATAGACAGACACTATATAATCTTCGGATAACTGTTATCCAGCGCTTATGTAACCCTAATGTCATTTAAGGAAAGCTATCGCGAGTATTTATTAAATTCTTAGAAAACTACCTTATTGCTAACGTTATTCTTCTTAGTGGAACTATTTTAAATAACCCCATAAACAAAAATATTACAATAAGGAACATGGTCTCTTTTTAATGCGTTACTAAAAGATTTTATTATTAACTGTTCCTCATCTTATATCGCGTTTATTGTTAAGAAACTATTTTAAGAAAATCGTCTCAATGGCACAAGTGTACATTCTTTACCCCTCAGATGTCCCATTCGACCTGGACTACTATGTCAAAGTCCACATGCCTATGGTTTCATCGTAAGTCGTTGAGAGCGCTCTGAAGATCAGTGTGTAACAATAGGCTACATAGATTATGGGGTCCCTTTGGGCTTCTGGGTTGGGAGGCTATTACCTTCCCTTCCGGTTCGCCTTACCAAGTCCAAACCGTGTTGAGCTGGAAGAATCTCGATCAGTTCTCTGCTGCTTCCAAGGGAGAAGCCGCCGATAAGCTATTTGACGACATTCAGTATTTTACCACTGCAAAAGCGCTTATACTTAAGGGCAAGGTAGTCGCGTCTTCATGACCACAAAGTCTCATATGTTATAGAAATTGGGCTCAGCTTCCAGTAAATATTGAATCTGGATTGTCAAATAGCAAAGAAGATTCAATGCCCGAAACGCACAACTGAGAGTCTACTGGCTATATAAAAATGGAAATAACCAATTTAAAACCCTACCCTAGCTGCGAAGCAAGCCCTCGGACCATATGGAGGTTGTGTTACCACAAAATAATGACATGTTGTTTCATTTTGACTAGAATTCTACATCGCCCCCAGAGCGAAAGGACCGGCCATGCGTCAAAGCTATGGGTTGGCTTAGTAGTGTTTTCGGTGAATCATAGATGCCATTCAGCCATGCAAATTACCGCCACCAATTTTATAAAACGAATCAACAGGTTTCGTGATACAACAAATGCATGTAAACTACACCGCCTCAGAGATGGCTGTTATTCCCTTCTATCCTCCACCATCAGAGATAACTCATAATCTTGTCAATCATGCTCAAAGCTTCTGTTTGTGTAGCCCAATGACCGCCCGGAAAAACAAAATCGTAACCATCCCTTGTTGTAGCCATTCCCTGAAATATTGCTTCCATGCCCTGTTTTTGGTACAAGGCTCTGAGCTTGCGTGGACCGTGCTTGGTGCATTTGTGCTGAGCAAGTTCAAGGACGGTTGCAGCAATACCTACAGCAATGGGTACTGCAAACGATGTCCCGGACTTCCACACATCGGCCCCATTCCATCGTAATGGAACGGCAACGCCGAGCGTGGCAAAGTTGTACTTGTTCACGAGAGGTGAAGGGTTCATGTTACTCATTCCTAGTGCCATCTGCTGCATGAATGCACAGCACACCACCTCGACGTTCTGGCCCATCCCCATGTGTACAAGTGGCAACATTGAATAAGAAACGAACAAAGAAAGCCAACCTAGTTGCTTTCTGAGGGTGCAGCTGTTCACCCGTGCGTTTGCGGCTGACCTGAGAGGGTGCTTTGATGTGTCTGCTGGACAAAGGAAGTCTTTGATACCTGCTGTACAGCATCTGCCACCTGCAGTCGAGACCTGTCTTTGATCTTCTATTTCGATACGTTGGCCAGACTGCCGGCAATCCCCGCCCCATCGGACTCGTCCGGATCAGAGGATTATTTGAGAAGCCCCAACTCCCCCAAGCGTCTCCCACTTTCGCCAATCCAACACTTACCGTCCGCAAACATGGACGCGACAGATGACAATAAAAACACAGTATTATCTGACATTACCAAGCAATGTCTTGAATGCTTTGCACGTGTGGTCGCAAGTCATGACGCTGAACTCCTCACACGATCCATTGAGCCACACGAGGGCACATGGAGGAAACACGGGTCCTTTGACTTTTTGGATTTGCAACGCAGTTTTTTCTTATGGATTCGTGAAACTCAAGCTCTTTCACCCACGGAATCATCGTTAGATCGAATATTACAAGGCCTTCCCCTTATGTCTCAAAGCGTATCCGAGTCGTTGGGGACGATTCTGAGGAGTCTGCGTCACAGTAGGTTTTACTTGCAACTACCAATACCACCAATGGCTGAAGATTAAGTAACTAACTCGTGTCATACTATTCGTGTAGTTGAAGACAAAATAGAGAGTGGTACGTTTTCTGCAGACGAGGCATGCGCGCCAGCAAAACAGGACTTTCTACAATCATGGGACCTATATTGTCAGGGAATCGACATTGGAATTGGCTTCCTCGATAGGACAGCCGACGACATTAAAAAACATTCTGCCCAACGGCTCGAACACCGAATGACAACAACTTCTGATTCTGAGTTTGGTAAGGAAATCGTGTCACTGGTCCAACGCAGATTCCCATCCGCTGGTATCGCATTATGTCGACAATTGGGAGATAGCATAACCATCAGACGTGAAAAACTAATCGACAAGAGACGAAACTGGTCAGCTAGGACGGACCACACCAAAGTCTCTTTACCGGATCCACGAGGACCATCACTCGAGCGACTTGACGAACCACCTGAAAAGGCTCCTACAACACTCATGAGCAATACTTCCACAGATCAACAAGACTCTTTGGATTATCCACCCCTTCCGACAATCGCCCCTGGGAAGACTCACGTCCGATGTCGGCTTTGCTGCATGAAATTAAAGATGGAAGGTTCTGAAGAGGAGAATACGAATCACTGGAGACGACATATCGATGAAGATGTCAAGCCTTATGGTTGTCTGTTTCCGGAATGTTCCAAGTCTCTTCGTTACTTTGTTCATCGTCATGAATCGGAGTCTCACATGTTGTCAGCACATTACAAGGACTGGTTGAGAAACGTCCACGCATCGACCTGGTTCTGTGATTTGGGCCACAGCCCTCCTGTTAAGTTTAAAACAGAATTACTGTGGAAAGAACACATACTGGACTCTAGATGGCATACAAAGGGAGAGAGACGACTCACTAAATTGCAACTTGACGATCTTTCTTCCCGGAAGCAACTAAATGCACCTCGCGGTCAATTTGCATGTCCACTATGCGAACGGGTTCCCGATGAGCTCTCGCAAACGGTGGCAGAAGGAAATGGAGATCCGGACGAAATGAACAAGATGCTCGTGTCGCATGTAGCGAGCCATATCAAGTCACTATCTCTGATGGCTATACTGTCTGTGGAGGAATCTGCGAAGAAAATCACAGACACTGAAAATGACTCGTTGGTTTCACAAGGCATTCCTGCAAAAGACGGTTGAACCAAGGCTCAATCGCTCAGCCAACACCGTTTCATTGGTGTCTGAAGAAGGGTACGGCCAGGTGATATGGCTACTGTTAAGCCGTCGAGCAAACGTGGGGGCGGCTGACTCACAAGGTTGGACAGCCTTGTCTTGGTGTCTTGATCAGGAACACGGTGGAACTGCACGATCACTAAGGTCGTCTGGCATCCAAACTCCCAATATTTCCTATTGTTTTTTTCTGTATTCACATTGTTACGTACAAGGTGGTGGAAATATGTTTTATTGTTTCTTTTTTGTAGCTTTTCTTATCAACGCGAGTAAAGTATCAATAACAAACACAAGTTGGAATTATAACCATATTACAGAACGCTGTTTCAACACTGGTCACAGCAGTTCAAGCATGAACTTATGCATAGCTATCGCTGCCCAAGCCAGTCAGTGATTAGAAATGCACATCATTGAGGGCCTTTTCGGGGGCATCAAAACGATCTATCTCATCGGACCAAGGAATTCCATTCTGGGCTCCCAGGCTCTGGATAGTGATAGCAGAAGCCTTGTTAGCTCGGACAACGGTACTCCTTAAGTCCCATGTCCCCTTTTGCTTTTGTCGTAGATAATCCGACGCGTAAGCCCCCGTAAATGTGTCCCTGATTGTCGATTAACATCTGTAAAGCTTTGTCATGAGGTAAGAACTTACCCTGCGCCTGTGGTACCCTCGACTTTCGCATCATATGCTGGGCAATGGCCATATCCTTGCGCATTTGCGTAGAAAGCACCCTTAGCGCCAAGTGTGATGACCACGTTGGCTACACCTTCGTTCAAGAATTCTTGAGCAATAGTGAGCCAAGTGTCCTGGTTCACGTCATCTCGGTGTCGCCCTGACATGATAGCTGCTTCTGATTCGTTCATGAGGAGATGTGTTACATGTCGGTAGAGACATCCGTCGATAGTGCTTGTAGGTGCTGCGTTGAGACAAAAGTCGATCCCAGCAATGCCAGCTGTTGTCAGCATGGTTTCAATGACATGCTTGTCGATTTCCATCTGGGCGACAACTAAGTCAGGTCGGATTCCGCCCCCAAGCTGCTCTGCCTTGAGGAAGTCTTCTCTTTTCCAGGCTGCTGTCGCACCTAGTGTGAAGAGACAGCGATTCGCGCGCGTCCGTTCTTCGACCATGACGAAGCAAACACTCGTACGTGCATCTGGGACTGTCACGACTCCAGATGTATCGACACCATTCTTGTTAAGCTCAACAATGAACTTCTCGCCGTATCTATCATCACCAACAGCGCCGATCATCTTGACTTGGATATTTCCCTCGTCCGGTTCTGTGTTCCTTTCTTTCTCTGTTGCCACCACGGATGGCTGGCCCGCCAGATGTTCGGTTTCAACGTTGACTGAGGTTACCTTTGATCCCAGAGACTTCTGCTTTTGTGAGAGCATTTTGTGACATGTCCGAAACGTGGCGATTGCTGAATTTGCTCCTTTGCCGCCAAGAGCCTCTTCGTAATGGTTTCCGCGGACGCTCTCGCCGCGATCAGGAATACGGCTTGCAATCATGATCAAATCGGCATCCAAGCCGCCGATAACCGCAATTGTCTTTGGTGCCATCTTCTCTTTGTCTGTCGAATACGAAGGAAGCACAGAGGCTACGATGGTGGGTGAACAATCAGCCAAAGTAGGCTCTGTATGGGGCATTTATTGTACTGAGATTCTTTGAAATAGGCAAACAAGCCTGTACTTCCACACCAACAAATCATTACACAGACCTCGGCGATTGCCGCTACAATTTTGGTGGCGTCAAAGCAGCCAACGCCAATTACTCACACGCTTACAAACAAATCTAACTAGCTATTGATCAAGGACCGCACGCCCGCACTCGCCTTTGTACTGTTTTCTCGCAGCCTCCGGCAAACAAGATGGTGTGTTACCGTCGTCTTCAATTGTAGTCTAGAACATCATGTCAGATGGTCAGAGCCAGCGCAGCATTGTCGCTAAACATGACAAGACAGTGTACAATGAAGATCAAATGAGGGGGCTTTACTTAGCGCAGTTCACCGACACTTTGCGTGACAGATCGCCATGTTTGTCGGACGAACTGCCTATTCAATTATACTTCAGCATTCGACGAGACTTTTACTTACATGCTACCTCTAGCCCTAACATTGCGACTGTAGTTGGCCCAATTATAGGTGCTGCGCTTACCAACCATTTGACCTGGGGCTGGATCTTTCTGGTTCCTTGCCATTCTATCAGGCAACTACCTTCTCATGCTAACTCTTTTCCTACCCGAGACAGCGCGCTCAATTATTGGTGATGGCTCAGTCCGAGTCTCTGGTCTGTGGCGAACGATCTTGTCGTATCTTCAGAGTTTAGCAAAATCATTATCCCATGACAAAAGCGAACACAGAAACGAGGCCATTACCCCAAAGGAAGGGCCCACTGGTACAACTGTCAGATCGCTTAACCCATTGGATAGTTTGAAACTGCTCTGGGCCAAAGACACGTTGTTGATCACGTTGATCTTTGGAGTCTTCTATATGAACCTGAGCGCTCTGCAGGCTTCCACCTCAACGCTATTCATCAGTGTGTATGGTATATCGGGACTCCAGCCAGGCTTGATCTACCTTCCATCGGGGATAGGATCTTGTCTTAGAGCATATGGTGCCGGTAAGTCTACAACCTGATCTGTGCCAAGGTCCCTTCCAATGTTGTGATAAGTTAGATCCAATTCGATACACGTATAACTGTAAGAACGCACATGAAGCTGACCGACTTTTATTCAGGTCGTCTTTTAGACCATGACTATCGTGTGATAGCAAGGAAGCATGACATTACCATCAATACCAGGGCTGCTGATGATCTTGATAACTTTCCGATTGAAGAAGCCAGGTTTCGGAGCATCTGGTATCTTATCAGTATTGGAGCTGTTTCCTTGATCGGTTATGGCTGGACAATGCATTTTGAAGTATTGAGTACCGAGTGTAGAACGTTCTCTTGTTAAATGCTAATCTTTATGTAGGATATGGCAGTTCCTTTAGTACTTCATTTTCTCATCGGATGTTTCACCGCTATCATTTTCAACGTAAGATCTTACTCAAACAACCATGGGATGCATCTTACACAGCTCTCACTAATGCATCTTTTGACATAGATGTGTGGCACACTGCTGGTAGACATCCACCCAAAGTCGCCATCATCAGCACAAGCAGCAAATAGCATCGTGCGAGCATTTCTCGCTGGGGGTAGTACGGGTCTTGTTCAGGTATTTATAGATGCAGTAGGCGTCGGATGGACATTTACTCTATTCGGTGTGATAGGCTTCAGTTCTGTTCTAGCTGCATGGTTGGAATGGAGATATGGCCAAGGTTGGAGGAAGATGCTAAGGGCAAATGGCATCAACCGGTAATTCATCGACCTGTCATGGGACTCAGATGTATTGTCGAATATTCCAACTCATTAGCCTCCACAGACTTTTTTCCACTGATAATTGATATCCTATTTACCCAAGAACGAGCGAAATCTTCTTCAGGTCCAACTTCTCCCATTCCTCAGCTATGACCTCTCCACTTGCAAGTCGGTAAGCAATGCCGTCCTTCCACTCCACCCAAAGTACCGAATACAAGTCTTCCGTAATTTGTGGTAAATCAACTGCGACAAAGTTTTCTTTGGGCTTGGTGTACCGTTTCAGTCTGCATATCGCCACCAAATCTACCTGTAACCCGGCCTCTGTTCCATCCCCTTCCTCTGGAAAACGTATCCACGAATCTTTATTTACCACGCCCAATCTATCAATCTCCTCCCCAGACTTATCACAGATGTTGACTCTGAGAATTAAATTTGGACTATCGACTCGATAGCATGGCAGTGTGGTTTGAAACGTCTCACAGAACAAATACTGCGTCTGTTCTGGCATGGAAGGAGGTATTGATTCATTTATCTCGTGAACGGGAAACGGGTAATACCACTCCAGTGGTTTGCCCGACCATTTTTGAAAAGATTCATGTTGAAAGACATATTTTTCGCATCCATCAGGATGGGCACGGGGGGTTGATGTTTCTCGACGCGACCACCCAGGAGGCATCGGCTTGGTGAAATCTTTGAAACCATCTCTTTTTTCATACCAAGTCGACCTGATTCTTCGTCGTCGATCCGGAGGGTCTGACGGGGAATTACTGGTGTACCATTCAGTGATTGGAAATGCTTCTTCAATGGGGTTGGACCAAACCCGCATTGCTGTCTGTTCGCAATAACAGACATACCCTTGCCAGCCCAGCCAGGACCACGAAGGTAAACCAGAGAATGCGAATTGCTTCTCAGTAGGTCTGTCTGAGGAAACCCGACGCACCATATCCATGCCCCACCAGCCCAGGCTATGCTCAAAGAACATTTCTGGTATTCCGTACAGGAACCCTCCCTCGAAGGATCGACTGAGAACTGATAGTAGACCTGAAATGGCGGGTAGGGCATCTTCTTGGAAGGTTAAGGCTCGTTGGTTGTAAGCCATGGCATGTTGCGTAAGACAAAAGTCAGCTGGGAACCCAGCCGTCAGGAGGTCGAATTGGTATCTGAAAATATGATCAATTTCAGTAAACAGAGTGACCTCCTCATGCCAGGTAGTGCATGCACACATCCAGTGCAGCTCGCGATCGAGCAGTACGATCTTTCTGCCCGAAAATGAATATTCTTGAAATGTCCAACCTCTATTATGATTGTAATTGGATCCAACTCGGCCCATACTGTTAATATCCGTATTTCGAACAAGGATTGTCTCATCTCCGAATGGGATGATCTCTTGCTGAATCCCTCGAGGGTTGGAAATACCCCTGAGCCCAGGTATACCTGACTGTGAATCACCATCTACAGCGATAATAGTCACAACAGCATTCGCATAGATGGTTCCCATTGTTGCTAGCTGTTCAGATGCAGCCTCGGGGTCGTGATGAGTAACACAGAGTGCATCAGCCCACAAGTACCGCTCATCGATTGTTGAGGTCAGATACATAGCGTGGCGAATAATTGGCGAGATATAAGCTGAGAAAGTTGTGTTTGCCAGGGCAAAGGGTTCTTGTAGCATTGCATAGTCCTCCGCGGCAATCTTTGGGTGAGTATGGCTACTGTAGGTGTAACTTAGCGCCACATAGCTGCTTGATTCATCACCAGAGACAATGCATTGATTCTGCACATCCACCAACCAAGCAGGTCGAGCAGACGAAACTTTGAGAAGATTTTGACATTTCGAGCCGTGAGAAGAAAGACACTTGTGTTTCCACCCTTTAACAGCTTCGACATCAGCCCAGTCAGGGTCCAGTATGCGTCCGTTACCAGGATGGTTGGGAACGTCGGGTTTGTTCAACAACAGCAACTTCCACCCTTGGCCAGATTTCGATATGGAGGCAAGAAGTGATACGCCCCTATGGAACCCGCCCCTTTTGTAGAATCCAAGATCACCAATGTTGTAACGTTCTTCATCGATGCCTTTAGATCGGATAGAAGCAATAAACCTTTCCACAAGGACTATATGATTCTGGCAGGTAGTTGAAAGGGCTTCTTCGTAGAATCCAAGATTGACTTCTGATGCGGTGTCAGGATGTGTAAGTTGGTACCAAATGGCTTTGCACGTTGAACAATCGGACGCCCATTTTGGATAGTCGATTGCAGGATTGGAAGTTGGCTGAATTACATCCATGATGTGTTGGTAGCAAAGTAGGAATCGATGGTGCAAGTATGATTCTATACCGTTACTAAGCTATTCGCCTATTTAATAACCACGTTGTTGATGATATACCTTGATGAACGGATTCGAGGTTATTTGTGCGGTATTAAAATAAACGGCTGCGGCTGAGTCGCTCTACACCGCTTTTGCCTTTTTATCTACATGTAAGCTGAGAATAGTTGGTCCTCGGATGTAAGACGGTAAAATTGGGATGAAACTTTATTCACAGATGTCATCGGGGACCATTGCACCAAAGTACCAAAAAGCAGAGGTACATAGGTTAAATCCACTTACCAACAACAGACCATTCGCTGACTGAGAGGACATAAAGGCTAGATATAATCTAGGTGTACCAATACTGCAAAAAACTGAGTTGATGGACAGCAACTTGCACTACATTCTAAAATATAAAAGAACGAAAGTCGAAATCTCCCACTAGACAAATCTAGTGACATAGAATAACTAAGACTAATTCTAAGACTAAACTAATACGATTAAACTCTCCAAGTAAGACAAAGACAAAAGAGAGAAGTGACAGAATACACCATGCCGACCATTCTACCATCCCATTATGGTCCATTTATATGTTCTAAGAACTACTGATACCGTACTGTAATTTGTAAAGAACATCCATCTTAGATGACTCGCCACCTCATGATCTAAGACTCCGCCTTCTTAGTAGCCTTAGTCCTAAGCTTCATCATAAGATAGACAAGTCCATATATACCAATCACAAACACAACAACAATTCCTGCATTCCTCCATCCATAGTATTCCTCCTTGAGATTCAGCGATCGAAGATAGTCCGCCCCCGAGGTGTATTGACAAACTTGGCAAGAGGTGGTTGCATCTGGATTGAGAAGGTTGGTAGCCCTACCCATACCTCCCTGGTAGTCGGAGAGGTACTCGGCGCAGGTCATGTTGGGAGGAGGGTCGAAGACGGCGAGTTCGTGGGGCTTGCAGTGGACTGGCTTGTCCCAGGTTGTGAACACGAGGAGCGAACTCATGAGGTAGTTGAAGGGATCGATGAAGTACATCCTGTGATACTCTAGTTAGTGAAACATGTTTTGATAACTTGACATAGTCTGCTACTCACCAGTAGCGCCAGAATGGGACAATCTGACTATAAGGTACCATGACACCACAAAACGAAACAAGAGTGGTGATAACAAGAGGATTGACGAGAGATGCAAAGACGGCGTTGGGGGTGTACGCAGCGATCATTTGACCGATACCTGTATACAACCCTTCGTACATGACCTGAAGACTTGTTAGTCATGTCAAACAGTCGGTATGGAGGCAACTTACCACAACAAAGAACACACTACCAGCATGACTACTACCAGTAGGAAGTCCAGCAGTGAAATACCAACAAACATAATACAACAACGCACAAACCAGCAAATACGGAATCTCCGATACAATAAGACCAGTAACAAACGGCGCCCAGTGATACATCTTGCTCTTCTTCTCCCTCGCCTCATAAATATCCCTCCGGTCAATAAACAGCGGTTGCAACTGTGAAATAATCCCCGGCGCGATGAAGATAAAGTTGAACACTGTAAACAGATTCTGCTGAAGATCTGTAAGACTATCGCCGATCTGCCAGAACGTAAACCCATTGAGTAACGCTAGACTGATGTGCATGGCGAATTTGTTGTCGATGTATTCTGTGTTTCGGAAGAGAGAGACGTTCATTCTGTGCGTTACTAGTTTTACTTGTGTCCACATCGAAGCTGCGAATTCGTTGCCGTCGTCCTTGGTGCTTGATGGTTGGGACGCAGCTACTTTGATCATGTGGTCCAAGTCTTTCGTGAGCTGGTCGTGTTCTGGTGATTGCAGCCAAACCTGGTTCCAATCTGTATCCTTGTATGGTCCATCTCCGCCCGACACAACGTCAATCATGTGTTCAGCGGGATTGGCTTCAGATGGACATGGTGCTCCATGACGACCAAAATACTGCTTCACAGTAGCAGCGTTATCTCCAATGTCGCCAAAATACACAGTCTTTCCGCCTTTTGTCAGAAGCAACAAAGTGTCAAACTGGGCAAATAACTGTGCCGATGGTTGATGGATAGTCACCAGAACAGCCTGTCCAGCGGCCGAAAGCTTCCGAAGAAAGCGTACCGTATTGTAAGCAGCCTGTCCATCGAGTCCAGATGTCGGTTCGTCGAGAAAGATAAGTATACTGGGCTTGGCGACCAATTCAACAGCGATGGTAAGACGTTTTCGCTGTTCAATTGATAAGCCGTTTCCAGGTCGACCGACGAGCGTATGTTCGAGGTCGTTCAACTCCAAGAGATCAACAATAGTATCAACATATCGCAGCTTTTCTTCAGTGGACACATCGCGAGACTGGCGTAACAATGCAGAAAATTCGAGGGCTTCGCGAACAGTTGCTAGAGGCTCGTGGATATCCAATTGTTCGACATACCCAGCTGATCGTTGGAAAGAGACAGGAATAGGTCGCCCATCTACTAACACCGATCCATGGATTGATCCTTCTGTTTTGCGTTGCGCGAGGACGTCGAGGAGTGTCGTTTTGCCTGCACCCGAAGAACCCATCAATGCGCCAAGCATACCAGGTTTCACATAGCCTTGCACATCATCAAGGAGGACACGGTCACCGTCTGAGGTTTTGACAGTGTATGTCAAATTCTTCCAAGTAAAAACGCTCTTGTTGCGCATGAGGTTTGGGTCAACCTCACCATCAGAAGCTCCAGATCCATTCGCAGCGTGACTCTTCTCAGTTGAGGCTTCGCTGTCCTTGGAAGGGAGGAGATGTTTGGACTTGTGCTGTTGTTCGCGAGGAATGAGGAGGTTTCGACTACCTTCGCCGACTTGCTTCCATCGAGACGTGAAGAAGATAGTGAGACCAACGAATAGAATCCACCATGCGACATTGATGCCAAAGTTACGCCAGATATGACTGTGATTGAATGACATGTGCGAGAGGTATGCATCGCCCGTGACAAATGCTGCACCGGGTTCCGCACCTCCTACACCAGAGCATGCCTGACCTCCATTCCCGCCAACATATCCCGGTCCGTTCGGGATGAGATACGGGCCTACGCAAGGAATCTCTTGATCATGAAACTCATTCCCAAGAAGAGCTTCAAACCCATAGGCCATTGGGTTGATCCAGAAGATCCAAGATAACCAGGGATGCATCTCGGTCTTAATGATCATGTATCCCATGTATACAAACAGAGAAACGAGGGAGAGACCAGAGGCCTTTGTAGCAGCGTCAAAAGTCGGAAACGCAGCGCCGATGAAACGGAAAAAGGCAGTCATGGTCAAAGCGGTAATGTAGTTGGTGGCAAGATACGTAAAGAACGCACCGGCTGTATTCTTGAGACCAACGAGGAAGTAAAGCGCCAGACCAAACTGAATGACTTGAAAAGCCAAAATGGGTAGATCAGCGATAACTTGCGCGATGCAGACAGCAGCAGGATCATAGAGTGCAAAAGCTCGATGTTTCGCAAGGATAGGTCTTCCAGTGAACGAATCCGTAACTTCCGACAGCGCCAACAGGGCATTGTACAAGATGGAAAAAAACAAAGCACCGCCTTTGAGGAAGAGACCAGCTGAATTGTCCGGCGCAGAGTAGAACAAGGATCCACCGAGTAAGGCCTGGATAAGAGTCGCGCCCTGCTTCATGAAGAGTGTTGACTTGTCACCCCACATGATTTGATACTGTCTCGTGACAGCTGCTTGGACTTGCATGGCCAGGTTCGCTGTGGTGGGGGAGTTGGCGGGTACAAACTCGTGCTTCTCGCGGGCTACCATCTCTTTGAAGACAGACGTGTTTTGAGCTGCTTGTTCGCTAGTATGGTATGTCTGACACTCCTCAAGCATCTTCGCTTTGATGGCAGATCGATCATAACAAGCGCGGACAGCATCTGCGTCACGGGGAAAGGTATTCTCATACCCTGATGCAACACGCCTCTCCGTCGGAACAGTAACACCCGTCAGAAAGTCTCCTCTGTTCGACCCCGAATCTCTCACAAACCCAAGATCCTCCATGAACGGAACAGCATCTCTCTGCGGGCCATAAAAGATCTGCTTCCCTTCATCAAGAACAAGGACTTTATCAAAATGCTCATAGATGCCATTTCCAGCCTGATACAGCGTCACAATCGTCGTCAGACCAAGAATATCAGTCATAGCTCGTATAGCTCTGATCCATTCCAGCGCAGTGCTGGCGTCAAGACCGCGAGTAGAATTATCCCAGCAAAAAACACTGGCTCGCGTAGTAAGACACTCAACGATTGAAACACGCTTGCGCTCGCCGCCTGAAACGCCTCTGATGAAAGCATCGCCTACTTTTGTGTGGGCTGTGTGGGAGATGTTGACAGATCGCATGAGGAAGTCTTTGTAGAATTGAGCGTATTCTTCCTTGGTCTTGATACCCGGGGGTAAATGGAATGGGACTTTCATTCGCGCGGCGAAGTCGATAGTTGCTTCAACTGTCAAACTTGGAAAGAAGATCTCTTCTTCAGTGTTCATGACAATTTGTCCTTGATAGGCTTTGGCTTCGCTTGGAGACATGCTTCCAAAATGGACATCGCCTGTGACGTTTGTGTAGCCCCGACGATTATTCGCAAGAACGTTCAAGAGTGTGGTACATCCACTACCAGGCCGTCCAAGAACAAGCAACATCTCGCCGGGCTTGACACAACCGTAGGAACCATCGATGATGGTCTTCATGGGGGCGTCTTTGGCAGTCGAATGAAAAGGGTAGAATTGGGAGACGACGTTTTCGTTAAAGGCTGCGTCGCTGCCTATGCCTTTGACGGTGAGGTTGTTCCATGTAACACTCAGTTTACGGGTTTTTTGGCCGATTTCTTTGTCTCGGTCGCGCATGTTTTGGAGTTCGGGTGCGAGATGCCATTGTGTTGTTGTTGTGGTTTTTTCGATACCGGGTTTGTCGATAAGTTCAGGGGGAGGTTGTTCGGTGGCGGATGAATTGACACTCATTGTTACGATTGAGAATTAAGTAAATGAAATAGTGATAATTAGAGAGTTTTACAAGTAAATAGAGCCTCAAAGAGCAATAATTAATATCGACCGAACAAGATCTAACAGGAACAACGACTTTAATTTACACCAGCATAAAACCCCATTACCATCTCTCATCAAAGCGTCATCACCCTGACTGATTACGATGCTGATCAATCATGCTGTTTTTTGTATCTAAGTACGGAGGGTTTCAAAGTTATTTAATCAAAACTCTGCGTTATCAAGAACGAAGAGTCCGTCTCCTTCATGTCAGCCTCAGAGCTAAACCGCTTGGGGCCAGACAAACGAGTCCGAAGCTGAAATGCGAGGTGGTCGGGCAACCAATGTAATCATAGTACTGAGATGAACCGGAGGTGTTATTAAAAGTGGATAATATCAAGTGCCGTGCCGGAGCGAATACTAATCAATAATCTCCGAAACGGACTAGTCAAAACCTTCCGCGGAGGGTTTCTTATAAGAAGCATTCTCGCACCGAGTCATCCAACTTGTGCTCTGTCCTCCAGTCCGAGATTCTGCATCCACTTTACTTGTGCATTCATCTATCGACATACGCCGTTTTGACAATGGGCACCTCCGTACCCCATCCGACTCAGCGACGATTCTCTTGTGATGTCTGCAGAAAGAGCAAATCACGATGCCAACGGATAAAACCCACCGATGAGAAATGTGCGAAATGTACTATGCTAGGGGCTCAGTGCGCCATTGGGCAACAGAAGATACCAGGGCGACCGCGACGAAAGAAGCCTGCAAAGACTTCGATCCCGACCAGTCAGAATCTATCTGTCAATGCATCGACCCTACCGGTATCTCCGCCTTTGATGCAGCCAAACACTGTTTTCAACGATGACTGGGGTCTATGGGACAAAGCTGAACTTCTCTATCCTTTACTTTCCCCTCCTGAGAAGCCCAGTACGACAACGAAAAATGTGACTGCGACACCATGCGGGTTCGTTGACGTCTTTCATCAGTCAGATACCTCGTGGACTACAAGCGGCGATACAGAATACTCAGATACCCAATTGTATACCTACATTGATACAGTTTGGGACATCTACAAAACCACCACATCTCCAACAATACCATTGGCGATCAACGGCAACTTCTGGCTAAGCAATTGCTTAACTACGAACCACCCACGCAATACCGAGCCCAGGGATATCATGACCGATTTATCCACAATCAACCTCGGCCTATACACTCGACTCGAAGCAATAAAGAAAAATGGAAAGACCCTCGATTTTGACATGATGGTATCTCAATATGGTCCATTGTTTATCGACAATATTACCTTGGTAGATTATATCATTAAAGTCGCTCAAGTGTTTTTGTTTATCATAACGAAGCTTTACGAAGAACGACACTGCCCTAGTATGCTCCATAACTCACAACCGATGGTGGTATTCTGTCCATGTCAACTGTCATCACAATTTATAAAGCAACCAAAGAAACTATTTCAGGTTTCATTACCCCAGCCTACCGTCACCGCAGAACCACTGCCTTCCCCGATTGCACTAATTATCGCAAGTGTCTTTATACAACTCATCACCATCTACGAACTTATTCTCCACAATGTCGCCACAGTAGTCGAAAGACTTGCTATCAATCCCATGGGACATGTCCCAGTCCTTATAGTCTGTGGGAGACAATTGGAAAGACCTTGCACTCAGGGCATGATCTTTTGTGAAGTATCAGTGAGTTTGATTGAGAATATTGAGCGTGTCTTGGGCGTCCAGAGGACTTTGGAGGGTAAGGAAGTTGGTTTGTTATCGCAAAGACAGGTGGAGGTCCTTAGGGATGAACTTGATGAAAGACGCGGTATTATACCTGGCCATACTGCTATGACGCCTGCCGTGCTACGGAAGCTCTTTGGACAGATTGCAGTTATTCTGAGACGTATTGGAGAGTAGTTTAATCTGTTTAAGAAATATTACAACTGTATTACTCAATCCACTATTATGCTTGTGACATTTTGCAAAGGTTCAACTTTGCGTCGTAATCCGGCATTGTAAAGGTTATCTACTGGCCATGGTGTTGGTCAATGACAGAGTTCTGTTGATCTTGCTATCAGTTCGCTCAATTGTCCAAGTTCTTATCCACAACTATCATCATGAATTGAGCGAAGTCATGTTTAATCCCGTTACCTAATCTTTAGAAAAGAACAAAAATGACGAAATACTTTACCGAAAACAAGATATACAGAGTCTTTACTGCTGCTATAGAAAAGGTTGAGACTTTAGGTTTCTAAGATACCCTGCACATGATGTGTTTAAGGCGAAACAAACCTCGGATTCTAGAGAAAAAATAGGCAGATTAATCTGACTAGCGAAGCCTTAATTAGGCATAGCACATGTCCAAAGGAGGAAATAGATCTGCTGCTATCGATAGCACGGACTGCTCGCTTAAAAGAGTAATTCATCTTTAACCACGATGAACCGTGTCTAATCAAGTCACTTTTCAATCCCAATCCCTGACAGGATAAAGTTCACCTGGAAGATCTTAACCTCCTATAAAAAGCAACTTCAGGGTACTAGAACAATTGACCACTAGAAGCACAAGAGATGAAATTATTAGGGCATCTTATGCTACTTGTACTAAGCTTTTTAGACTACTTATTTCTTTATCCTAAGACTTCAGAGGCTAACGTTTCTGCTATCCGCTAGAGCACTGATGGAACGTCTTTGCAAAATTAACATAGCGGCATGTATTAGTACGGGGGATCTATTGCATGTTTCGGTAAAGGCATCACGCTTATGTGATGCGCGCCCGGTGGAAGGACTATGTCCTGCTTCATAGGACTGAGCAAATTGATCAGCCACATCGTGAGTAAAATGCAGGTGACCCGAAGCCCGGGATATGATATGTGCGAAATTCCAAGCTTCTTCAGCCAAGGGATAGCAGGTGCATCCATGTCATCGTCTTCCGATGTTTCGTCCAGCACCAACTCGATGATGTAAGCTGTCGCAGACCTTGTTGTGTAGCATGCCCAAAGGAAGATGGGTACTAAAATAAGTAGAGATCTCCATCGATCGCCCAGGACTGTACCATCGCCGAAAAGACCGTCGATAGAAAGTACACCTTCTCGGTCAGCTGCAAGTAGGATATGAGACTGGAGGATAGATATCTCTAATGAATGGCGACCTAACCAAGCCATCGCCCTGGAATGGTAGCTCCGAGTATGTACTGAAATGTTGCGCAACGCTACATATCCCAGGATCGGGATACAGGAAATGAAAGGGTGAAGAGAATCGTACCAGCCAGTTCTCAATGTTGAAGTCTTGCTAAAATAGCAACCTGTAGCAAGCAGACCGGCTAGAGCAAGAATCAAGCGGAGACCCGAGATGATTTGAGTGTTACCCATTTTGGTGATGATGGCCGTAATCATACCGATATAAACAATCAAGATGTCGAGGTTGGCGTAGTATTTCCACTGATCAGCGTCCCACTGGATATTGAAAAGAATCTCAAAGAAGTTGAACATCCACTTAGTGAGAGAAGTCATGAACACTACCGAGACTAAAACACCAGAGATAAACACCTTGGCTATGACCATTTGTGTGTTGTTGTTGTGCTGTTTCCCAATCGCCATAGTCGCATAGACGACCAGGAACCAGAATGACGCAAGTGGTGCAGAGTAATAGAACATATAATCCATGTTCATAGAATACGCCAGAGCGCAGCTTAGAATATTGAATCGTAGCAGAGTAGTGGCAACACGCTTGAATGAGAAGTCGCCTGTCGTGATGAAGTAGTAAGTATGACCATAGCCAGTCTGGAACATGTAGGCTGCTATACATAGGCGGAAGAGAACGTAGAGGGATGTCGGACCTTGATCAGCTCCGGTCCACTGGTAGATGAGAACAAAGCATTGCATCCATCCCTTCCATTCTTCAGTCTGCTTGCGAGAAAGGAATGGTTCGTCTTGCTCTCCGTGCTCTTCTAGCTCTGAAGGACAGTTCTCTGGAAGTAGCTTTTCAGATGTCTCGTCTTCTGTGGAAGATAGCTGCTCTGGGGACTTTGGTCTCGTACGTCGAATAGTGATAAGCAGAGCAATGAGGCAGACCGCACAGAGGATACCAAAACCGTACATTTCCCAAAGCTTGCTGCTCTTGGCCATCATCTGTGTCCGGTCGGAATAATAGGACATAAGCAGGACTAAGAAAAAGGATCCAATTTGCATATTGAGTAAGGTCCACCGAGTCGACTTCGCAGATACGAGGTCCAAGACCTCGCATACTACACATGCGGACAGGTAAATCATACAAATAACAGCAATAATGACTCGGTATTTGGTGACGCCATAATCGGTACAACAAGTTCCAGAATGGTGATATCCTTGGATGCGATCAAGTTTGGCATTACATCTCAAATTGAGCATAATATTAGCCCGTGTCTCGGCAACTTCGTCGATAACATGGGCTGCCTTCGCGATAGGGTCAATCCATGTTTTGTTCTGATTTGTGGTCACCCCAGCACTAGACCATAGCATAGGGATCCTTCTTTCGCTCTCGGTGTCGCGCAGCCAGTTCTGTATATCTATCACCTCTGAAGCGCGTCTGGCACTGGTGTTTGCTAAAATCGGATTATCCCCTTGATAACAAGGTCCTACGGGAGGACTTAGAAAGATCTGGTTTCCAATGCCGTCGTGTGGATCCATAGGGGCAGTGAATGGGTCATGATCTGGCGTGTTGTCGTTGATAAACTCGGTCAGATTATTAATACTGTTCTTGTATGCCGCAAAACGTATATCCCATGGAACATGTCTCGTGGCGTTTCCTTTATCATTCGTGAACCAAAGACCCCCAGCCACATATATCATAGCAGGCCCTTTTTGATGTTTGATAGCTGGCGGGTCTCGCTTTTCGGCGGCGTATACGTCGAGATTCGGAGCTACCCCTCCCTGTTGTTGGACCATATCACCGTGGCTTTGGAGGAAAACGTCGGAGAGGCGCTGGACCATTTGGCCATCATATGTCAAATTGGCATTTCCTCGTAGTCCAGGGAATCGCCCCTTGGCTTTATCTCGGATGTTCTGTTTCCTGTTGATCTAGAATTTACTATGTCAGTGATTGAGAGTCTATCGCGTCGCATCTGGCCCTGCGTACCAGTCGGGTAAAGGCATAGGCTACTCGTCGAGAGGTCGAGTCACCGACAACGGTTATATGACGACCTTCGGTGCATTGACGAATATCGTTTGAGTCATATTGGTGAAGTATACACCCATCTGGCTGCCATTGATGGAAAGGGTCTCGATTCCCTTGTTCGTCTGGTGGATCAATCCAGCGACCGGTTCTTTGGACAGCGCGGCAACGGTAAGGGTCGTCGCCTGGTAAGAAAGTTTTCAAGGAGATAGAGATCAGAAATATGATAGCCAAGCTCGTAGAGACAATTCTTGATAATGTTGAATCCATCTCTTTGTATTCGGGGCTGTGGCTGTAGAGTGATGCTGATGGGGATAAAATGGCCCAGATCGAGTCATGGGGGTAGGTGTCGCTTGCAAGCCGTAAAACGAGAAAGACAAATACAGTCTGCATTGAGGGAACCAGAAGCTAGGTCCATCTTAACAATTTCAGACGGCAGGCCTCAGGGTATCAGAAAAAATGGCCGCTGGAAGTATAAGAGACGAAATTAGTAGGTCAGTTTATGCTAATTAGATAATACCTTTTGGGATATTTATTTTTGTACACTAAGACTTGAGAGGCCAGCTTTTCTACTACCCACTAGCCAGGGAGGGGGCTGCCCTCTACCCATTCGGGGTTGGAATCGAGCTTGGCTTGTGTGGGCACTACAAGCTCGAGAATGCAGATAGCAATGAGAACCGCCACAATTCTAGAGGGGACCAGTAATTACAAGGGCTAAGCATTGTAAAACCCTCAATTGTTGTCATTAAACATCCCTTGCAGGGTCAATGTCTCGGTGGCCCTTGCAGCCCTTCAAGCCACTTCATTACATGATATGTAAATGATGCCGGTTTTCGTTGATCGTCAAGGCTATTGAGATATTTTTGAGTCTAGAGACGCTATGTGACATGGCCCGTTATCGCTGAGACAAACGCCACCAGTGACGACCAACGGTTTGCATTAGAGGCTGAACGCAAGGGATGTGATTAATATTTTCTGCTGTCTGACTACGCTCATTCGGGACCATTATCTAGTGCATCTTGGTAACGTGTCCTTGAAGAGAGCCTGAGCTGGGGCTACTTCTGTCGTAGGATTGATGGGAATGACAGGGACTGATGGGTTAGAAACTAATGAAGATATACAAACTGAACATGGTGTCTCTAAATTTAACGAAAGGATCGTGTTTGTCTGAGGCGGATGGGAAGAAAAATAATACAGAAATTATTCTTGGTTACCTCTACTTGACTTTAAATGAGTGTCGCCGACACACGTGGAGGATGATAGCAGTTGAAAAGCCGGGCTGACATTTAAGATTGTGTTGGTAATAATGGACGGACGAGGAATGAACTAGCTCAACTCGAGCTGCTGTGCCAGAGCATGGAATAATTCCGTCTGGAGTGCGGAATGGAAATACCACAAGGGGTTACGAAGGACCCCTGCTCCCGTATCTTTAGGCTATGCTCCGCTGGACCTACATATCTCAATTGGACGAGACCAGGGATAACCCAACACTGCTACAGGACTCTCACCCTCAGTCCTGCCGGATGAGTATTATCAATAACCAAACAAACATCAAATTTAACATCGTATGCTTATTTAAAACATCCACTTCATGGCAGTAAGCACTAACTACCCAAATGGTGATAGTGATGGCTGTTGATTGGACAATTTGTCGCCGTCGATGGCTCGGCGGCTCGCTTGACAGGAGATCGTTTCATGTCTAACTTTATACGAAGTCGTGTCCAATCAAGATACTTGTTGTTCCTCAACAGGACTAGTACAATTGTAGCCGCTGTAGATACGCGTCCCAGGCGCCTAATTATGTCAAAGCGCTCAGCAGGTTACCCTACGTTTCCAAGAAATTGATTGCAGATAGCGTACTGCCAAGAGAGCTACGGTAAGATAGCTTATATACCAAGCCAATATAACCTCTTGAAATTGACTACTAATTGACCGCTAGTAATTTTCAGGAAGACATCTTTCCAATAAGTTGCAAGTGGCTTGCATTAGACCGACACTATTCATGATCAATTCCGTCAAAATGGACGAGCATTCAGCTATGGATTCAATCAAGAGATATCTCGAGGATATAAAGACGCGATTGTCTGATGAAAATGTGCAAAATCATACATTCATCGCCGTCTGTTCTTCTGTATCTTTTACTCATCTTCTCGCCCTTCTTCTACTCAGTCTCTGTCTCTATCTCGTGGTATATTCACTGTCAAAAACTACGTCGAAGCCTTTACCCATCTCTACCACCATGTCGGACCCTCGCAACTACACCATTGGCTGGATCTGCGCTATCAAGCCTGAATATGTTGCAGCACAAGTCTTTCTTGACGAGGTCCATCCGGCCCCGTCCTCGGTCTCCATTGCCGATCAAAACACTTACACGCTGGGTCGCATGGGTGAGCACAACATTGTCATCACTGTTCTACCCCCCGGGAGCGTCGGCGGAGTAAGTGCTGCATTCGCTGCGGTATCTCTGCGCCGTAGCTTTCCCAATCTTCAAGTTACGTTGATGGTTGGCACTGCGGGCGGTGCGCCAAGCGACAAACACGACATACGTCTCGGTGATGTTGTTATCAGTTCCCCAGGCCGAAATCATACTGGCGTGTTTCAATATGACTTTGGCAAGGCTATCCAAAACGAGGAATTTCTGAACACGGCATGTTTGAACCCGCCACCTATGGTTCTCCAGGAAGCTACAGCCCAACTAAAAACGCAATACAAAACCTCCGGGCATCAAATCCAGCAGGCTATCCGCGATGTTCTGGATAAGCATCCCAAGTTGCGCAAGGGGTGCTATGAACGCCCCAAGAGCAGCACCGACCGCCTCTACCTGTCGGATGTTATCCACCCGCCCAACCACAGCGAGGAGTGCGCCTTGTCTTGTGGCAGCAATCCCGCCAAGATGGTTGAACGAGGTCCCAGAACGGGCAAGGCCAGTGATCCTTCTATCCACTGTGGCCTGATTGCCTCGGGCAACACTTTTATCTCTGACGCTGAGTTTCGGGATAAACTCGCAGCAAGAAATGATATTCTGTGCTTCGACATGGAAACAGCTGGGTTGATGAACGCTTTGCCTTGTATGGCGATTCGGGGCATTAGCAACTACGCTGATACTCATGTCAATAAAGAATGGCAGGGATATGCGGCAATGACTGCGGCAGCTTGCGCTAAGGATCTACTCATGTGTGTTCCTCAATATCACGTTGATGTTGGTCAGGAGCTGGATGGTTACCGAAGGTACCTAGAATAGAGCAGATAAGAATAGTTTCATGTACGTTTATGATACGGGGGCGGAACTCTGGCGTTAATCTTGTTAAGATTGATTAATGAAATATTATTTCTTAATTAGCTGTTAATTATAGTTGATTGAGTTAAGCATTTATGCTGTGTCATCACTCCACTTAAAATATGACTCCGGGATTACGTTGAATTGTCGTCAAGGTCGATAACGATTAATGGGCCTATGATGACGGTCGCGATGACGTCAACCATCATGGTATGTCTTCTTACCATAACTTTCATGAAAGGTCTTAATTCAACATCTTCATCCCAACTCACTATTCCCACGCAGTCACAAAATCTACTGAGCCGATCAATATGGTGATCCAATACCAAGGGGCGCGCATCCCTATCTCATTTGCATCTTGCAGCATCCCCATGAAGATCAAAGCAACTCTCCCCGACAAACTCAACGCGATCCGAAATGCCGGCTTTGACGGAATTGAGCTGTCCATGCCCGATATCATCAGCCATGGAGAACTACTCAACGGATCTTCACCTAAAGAGGATGATTATGATACCCTTGCCGATATCGCGAAGCAGATCAAATCAGTGACAGATGAGTTGGGGTTGAAAATTATGATGTTGCAGCCTTTTGCCAATTTTGAGGGCTGGAACAAAGCGAAGCATGGCAAACAGAGACAGCAAGCTTTTGATAAAGCTAAAGGATGGATCAGAGTTATGGAGGCTGCTGGTATCACTCTCCTCCAGGTAATCCACACAAACCACCGCAATGTCACCAGACAACTAACCTTTTCACAGGTCGGCTCATCTGACTCTGAAGGCATCTCTCCCTCCTTCGATGACCTAGCCTCCGACCTTGCAGAACTAGCAGACCTCTTGGCCGAAAAGAACTTCAGCATCGCCTACGAAAACTGGTGCTGGGCCACCCACGCCCCAACATGGAAAACAGTCTGGCAAATCGTCCAAAAGGCCAACAGACCCAACATTGGTCTTTGTCTCGATACGTTCCAAACAGCCGGCTACGAGTGGGGAGATCCCACCACAAACGACGGTCTCACCCCAGCAAGCAGCGCCGAGGAGCGCCAGAAGCGATGGGAGTCGAGCCTCCAAGAACTTGCTGCTACTGTTCCAGCAGATAAGATCTATCTTCTCCAAATCTCAGACGCATACAAAATGGACCCTCCGATTGAAGATGTCAAGGATGAACAAGGAAGTAGACCTCGCGCGAGATGGAGTCATGATTATAGGCCGCTGCCGTGCGACGGCGGATATTTGCCGGTGCAGGATATGATGGCTGCTGTGCTGAAGACTGGGTTTAGAAGCTGGCTGAGTGTTGAGGTCTTTGATGGACTTGAGGGAGAAAACACGGATATGAATGAGTATACTAAGATGGCGTTTGAGTCAGTCAAGAAGTTGATTGACTTTAGTGGGTGAAGCAAATTAACGTTTGTACACCAAATCGCAAACTCACTCATCTGTATTATGTCAGTCGTAGGTGAACATGAAAGGTTTAAAGAAGGGATCCCAAGTATCGGTAGCCCCTAGGGTTATCACTAGCCTAAAAGCATAAGAAACATTATACTGGTGAAATAACTAAGATAGGAAGAAAGTACATAACTAAATACACTAGCCAATCCTCAAAACGCATCTACGCCCCCAGGAACATAAGCGCCTCATAGTACTTGAGTTGTGCCTGAAGGAGTGACTGCGCAGCTTTGACCTTGGGATCAATAGCCACTGGTTTCTCCGTCCCCTGATTCAGGCCCTTCAGCAGACAATTCCCAACATCACCATACCCGTCATTACCCACAACGTCAACCCGAAATCTCACATCCTGCAGCCCAAACATACTTGCATCCGTCGCAGACTTTCCTTGGCTGAGGGCTTGCGCGGCGGCAATCATACCTGGCGCGGTCTTGATAGTAGTCATCTGCGGCACGTTGTTCGAAGCAAGAGGATCATCCGTCAAGATCATCGTGTTGGCCACTGGAGTTTTACCGTTGGCTGGTTTCGCGAGAGGTTCAAATCTTGGCCAAGGCAGCTTCATATACAAGACCTTACTCTTCAAGTTGTCCGGGCATTGAAGGCGTCGTCGGCCAAAGACATCCTGCGAAAAGTCACGGAAGCCGGCTGTTTGGTCATTAAAGGCCCAGGCAAAGGAGATCTCGTCGCCTTCTTTGATGTACTCGCCGTTGGCTTTGGCGCCGTGCTTGAGGATTCGCCAGTAGTGGCGCTCGGACGAGTCGGATAAGCCAGGTAGGAAAACTGATTGCTGGTTGCGAAATACTTCAAGAAAGAGAGGTGAATCTGGGGCATCTGATACTACCGCGCCGGCGGTGGGTGCTGGTTTCGGGAGGGGCACAGTAGAGATGCAGACCAGGACACCATGGGTAAGCTGTTAGGTTGGTGTCATTAGATAGAGGCGAGAATAGATGTGTTTTGCAAACTTACCGCATTATCAAAGGGCGCGCTCACGTTCCAAAGAGAATTCGTATAGTGCTGATTGTAGTTCGAGCCATATGCCGAATCGCCCACAATGTTTCCAGGATAACCCATAATCACTGGGGCTCGGTAGCTGCGGCACGTCAGTCAAGCGACAATACGCAACGGTCTGGATGGCAGCTTACCTCTGGGGGCTAAACAGTGGCGGAGCATCAGTGATATCACATTGGGCCCAAGCATTGTTAGAGATGGTCAACTCGTTCTTAACAGGCCTGACATCAGCTCCGGTGCTGTGACCTAAGTAGTAGATGGGGTCGCCGGAAGCATCATAATTTTCTACCTTTTTGAGATAGGACAGAGAAAGTTGACTCGTCGGGGCCGTCAGCTTGAACCTGAGTTTGATCTCGCGGGATGGAGGTAGCTCAATGTATTTAGACAGGGTAGGGACCGCCTGCATGAACCAGCTTCGGACTTGGGCGTAACCTGGAATGGCGGAGATGACGTTCGTAATTGAGGACAGAGAGTCGCGCTATCAAATGTCAGTAAATAGGTATTTGAGTAATGTCACAATTCCTGGGAACTTACATCGATGACTCTCCAAGTACGGTAATCAGCAACAGTAGAGGACCACGCCGTCGGACTGATGAATATTAGTCTCATATCTCAGAAGCATCAATCTTGACTTACTTGGCTGCAAGAATAGTGTCGCCTCCCACCGCCTCAAACACATTGCTCTCGTTCTTCTTCACATCCGTGGTACTCTTTGACTCCATCTTGCCACTCTCATTGGAATGCTTGACACCAGCACCGCCGAAAGGTGTAGTAACCTGCACACCAACAGACACCTTCATAGCCTCCTTTTGTTCTTGCTCAGACGTTACTGTCTCGTCCGTCATGATGGACGTTGATTGAAGGCGACCGCCGATAGTAATTCGCTGACACCAGAGCTGACCAAACTCTTCGTTCAATTTGCGTAGGTCAGCAATGTTCTTGTTGGTGCGGATGTTCTCGAGAGCAGACTTGAATTCGGGCGTGGGCTCTAAGTATGCAGGGTGAAGCAGGATGTCGGCTCTGGGCAGCTATCTGTTTATTAGTACAAGGTAATAACATGGATTGGGTGATTCTACTAACCAAATACTTGGCAATCATGGTCTTTTTGTACGTGTTGGTCGTATTCTTACTGGCGCTAGAGGTTTCTTTGCTGTAACCTGCGCTGACAGTTGCCGCGAAACCCCCAAAGCCTCCAGATCTGTTGCTTGGTTAGAAAAACACGTTAAAGAAACAACAAAGGACATTGTATAAAATGCTTAGTCTCTGAGATGAATGACTTACACTGATCCTTCTGTGGAATTACTACTAAAGTCATTCCTGGCCATGCTCGTTTCAAACTCATGGCTGCTGACAGTAATGTCGATCCTGGAGTCGTCGTTCACCTGGAAACTCGGCAATACTGTGTATACAGACTTTCCAGTTACTTGGTCGATTGTGGCAACTGGAGCCTTGGTTTCCTGAAGCTCCGGGCCTGAACCAGGTACCTCTTCTGGCTCTGTTGTCTCTGTGCTTGCGTCCTTGGTAGCCACTGTCGTGTCTGCTAACTGTCGGTTAATACCTCTTGTGACCATGGACTTTTTCAACAGATATCTTACCCTGTTCACTAGTGTCCGTGGCCTGATCAACTCCGAGGGAGTCGGTAATTTTAGGAAGCTCTCCCTTCATACCACTTCTGGAGTTCCAGTTCCCAACTTTCGCCTTGATCTCATCTATGTCCGCTTTGGTAATCTGTACCTTGGGTTTCTGTTCTAGCTCCACGGTCTTTTCGACAACGTCTGGGATAGCATGGTTTGCATCATCCGATATCCTAGCTCGCAATTGGAAAGCTGTCATGGACTGTCAGTTCATGCTCACTTATGCTATGAGGGAAGTCATCGTCATACCTGGCCTTGGAGCTCGAATGATGCGGTTCTTCTGGCGGTCGACCACCCATCCATACATAGCGCCGCAGTTACGTAGAACCTCGGCCCACTGCAAGTCGGTGAGATAGGATGCATGCCTGGATTAGGTTAGCCATACTGGTGCCTTATGGTCATTGAGACGCTGACATACAGTGCATACTCGCTACCAATAGCGCCAGTACTAGCAGCCCCAACCTCAGACATTTCGAAGGCTCGGGCGTGAGATTCAAAAGTCTTGGCGGTCTTGCCATTCTCGAAAGCGTTCTGTTGAACTATCAGTCCCGACATTGTATTTAGTGGGATATACCTGCGTGCGTACCTCTTTAACCTTGGTGTCTGCCGCCTCTAGTTTACCGGGAAGGTTGCTAAGGTCGATCGTAGGAGGTTCATTCTTTGGATGAGCTAGCTTGTAAAATACGTGAACAGAGGGTAGTCCAGCATTAGTATCACTCAAAGTCTCCTACATGATGACCTACAGTTAGCTCAAGTGGTCTCAAAGTCCATACATATTAGCGCTCGTGAATTGAAACATACCTCGAGTGATAGGTAATCGGAGAAAGTCATGGCCTCATCCACAACGGTCTCTCCAGACTGAGTACAGAACTGGTGAGTCTTCGGTGCGACAGACCTGCAATGCTTTTAGTCTGTTGAATAGTGATTATACCTTAGAATTCCCTATGTGGGGGACCTACATCTTTGTGCAAGTTGCAAGCTGCTTGCGAAGGCCCGCTAGAGTCATCACAGTAGCGTCACGAACACCAAGCTTGCTGGACTGCAAGGTACCACGGCTGGCAACGCCAGATTCACCCGCGGACCACTCAAAGACTTTGACGGCAAATTTGTCGAGAGCCAAGTTCGTGGCCATGGTAGGGGCCTTTCCTGCAGCTTTCGGGGAGAGGTAGAGGAAGCATTTGTGAATGGTGCTCTGCTGCTCCACTGACTCTCCATCCTTGGCAGGCTTAGAAGACTTGTACGTAGAGCTAAAGTCGACCTCGCCATCAAAAGATTGTTCAACATAATCTTCAAAGATGAGTGAGTCTTCAGCTGGACTCTGATCTTTGAAACAAAATGTATCAGACTCATCGCTACGTCAAGGTTAGACACGGTAAATGTTCACTAGCATATGGGATTGAATTACTCACAGAGACTTGATCTTTTGCCTTATCCCAGCCAGCGACAGCAGTTCGATCCTATATTCCTCTATTAGCGATTTGATAGGTCATGCTAGCGAATAGTATTAAGTCATACTCATTCCTCTGCAGAGTTGCAATAACAACATCTTTCTGTTTCTCATCTGTCGCATCGGCGAGTCTGATGACTTTGACGGTAGCTGAGAGTTTATTCTTTGGCACAGGCTCTACTAGATCTTCTCCAGAGTTCTGGATCGGCTTTGAGCCCTTTACCTTGGACTGTGTCGACATGATTGCAGGATTTGAAAGAGATGATTTAGTAAATCAGGAAGCACAAGATGAATATCCAACAAAATAGCTTCGTCTGGGGTTTTTGTTGGTGACGATCGGTAGTGAAAGGGAGACCCAAGGCAGCGGCATATGTAAGGCAAAACGAGCTGAAGTCGGTGGCTGGCTGATTTCGAGGGTGCCCGTGTGAATAGGCCAGCTCTGGAACCCGAGAACGAGGGGTTGAGGATTGCTAACCATGCTTAGTTCGATGAACGAGACATATCTAGGAAAACTTTGCGGTTTACACGAAGTCGAGGCTTTCGCAGCAATCGATAGTCTCGAATTGTGGTGAGCTGAGTAGTCTTAGTTCGTGGTGAGCTGAAATACCACCGCAGGTATGTGGGGAATATCGGTCTGCAACGATAATGCAATCAACCATTCGGAATGTATATCACATATCTAATCTAGGATTGATTCAATATCGTGTGATTTTCAGCTCCTAGGTGGTGAAATACTACCCATGTTGAATGCTGTTGCAGTGAGACACTGGCCACCCGTTCGAGAAAGTGTTCCGTTAGCGTAATGTGCCAACGGTCTAGAAGGGTGGGATCACGACGGGCCGTTGTCAATATTGCATAATTAGCGCCTCTGTCCGTCGGTGACGGGGCCGTTAACGAGATCCCGAAAGGCTAATCCAGGGTCTAGAACTATTCGGGACCTGGCGTGTTAACGTTGAGCTGAGGCCTTCCGTCTTATTTTTGACGCTATTGAATATCGCTTGCAATAACCCCGGCAATGGGCCTGGGATGAACGGTATTTACGATTTCTTGTTGATTTGGTATCCCCTGGACCTCTTTTCAGCTGGCTGCAGAAACGCCATTGTGGTCAAAACACCATGGTGGAGGCGGTCTGGAATTCTCTGGGCTCAGCTGGTAGCTACCATGGTGAGACAACAATGGTGCATCCGAAATAAGTGGCGGACATCACGGGTTAAGAACGATTGTATCGAATTATTGAAAGCCGAGGCTTGTAATACAGTTGTGTGATCAAATGTCACTTATACTCGTCCATGGAAGCACCAGTCATCCTGTACCTCGATCACTCCAAGTCTTCAATCACCAATTCTACTGCGTAGCAGGTCGTCAATTGCTTCCTCATACAGCCTTTTTTCACATCGTTTTCCATCATGACACTCCGACTCGCCCCATACAATGACGCTATGCGTCTGGGTCAAGGATTCAACTCCTACACCCATGAATTGTGCATTGACCAAGCTGTCAAAGTCAAGCAGCGTAAGAGTGTCGAATCGAAGGGCGAAACATCGCAGGTAAGACAGATGTACCAAACGCTTACACGTCAAATTCTTACTAACTGTTATCAAGGTTGTTTCTTACTCCGCTCGTTTTGTGGAGAAACTCAGCGATGTCGTTGAGTCCATGAATGTATCTTACAGCTCAGCGATCAAGAAGGGTACCATTGAGATTAGTGGTAACTCCAGCACGGTCGACGAGACAACCTTCAAGTCGTCGCATTTGAATGCAGTTGTGGCTGTCAAGGTATGATCACTCTGTGTTAGAATGGTGAAGCCAAACTAATTGATCACAGGTCGTGAATCAAACTATCTCTACGGAGGACGAGTGTGAGTTCCAGCAGCTCGAGAACAACGAAGCCGCCATGTACTCTCGCTTCAATGAAATCTATGGCGACTCGTATATCTCTGGTAAGTGTCCTTTCTACCATAAACAGCTCGTGTATGGGAGTTCGTATTGACTCTTAGATAGGTTTCATCGAAGGTGGAGATTTCACGGGTATTGTATCCATCAAAGTCTTGGATGGCCATGACGTGAAAAGCACAGTCGAAGCGTGAGTAAAACTGCTATTCCGAATTCACCTTCCTCAATACTAACATCTACGTCTATCTAGCATCAAATCAGGTCTCAACATGAACAGCAAGACCGAAGTTGAAGAGTTTGTCCTGGGTCCATCTGACAACTCTAGTCGATCAACTCTCGCAACCGCTCTCAAAGACACTGAAACCACCATATCCATCAGCTGGATAGGCGGCGCTCAGATCAAAGATGCGTCCCGTGCATGGGACATCGACTCCATGTACGACGCAGCGGCTGCTTTTCCAGCAGCAGTGGCACAGTGTCCCCAGCGCACTTGGGCTATCCTGACCCCGTACAAGGCGAACAGGTCCTTCGTCAAATGGAGTACCGGATCACCTGTCAAAACCCTGCAGTATGATCTAATTGCTAGCTTCACCGCGGAGTTGTTTGACAGCTTCATGGACTACAAGATGCTTCTCAAAGATGTCCAGAATATTATCAGTAACCGCAAGGACTATCGACAGCGAATTGGTGTGGTTGATGCCATCGATACGAATTTGAAGACGCTCTTGAGTGTTCGCGGGGCTCTTCGAGATGAGCAGACAAAAATCGTTGAAGCTGTAGGTCTACCTAGTTGAGTTCCACATTCTGCAGCCGACTAATCGTCTTTATGACAGATTGGCGTTTTGAGCAAAGACCCTTCGGTCCTCAAACGACAGGGGGCCTGGTCTACCACAAACAGGGTTCCCCTCGTCAAGCAGATCATCGAAAAGGCTTTGGGACATGCAGCCAATTGGGAGCCTAAACCGTTGGCAGTTAAACCAGCATCTGCTCAGGACGCAGTACAGAGTGGTTCGATTGATGTAAGTCAAGCACAGAAAGCAGAAAGTGACGACGAAGTACTGGTCGATTCGGCTACCTCTTCAATTGCTACACCTATTACTTCAGATGGAAAGGTACGTATTTTTAGCCTTCTAGGCTGTGAAAAGGCACTTGGTAGCAACATTTACTAATATTATATCTAAACTCAGGTGACCGCAACAGCTGCATCCGACCTTAGCAAGCCGGCGGTTGAGTTCAACTTTGATACTCTGATGCCACCAGAGGTTTGGGAGGACTTGCTACCAGTGAGTAAACATGAGTAAGACTATTCATAAGAGCATTTATTCTGACATCTAAATCAGGAACCAATCGAACCTCCAAACTATGGACAGGTCAACGTCATCCCCCAGGCTACACACCCCAACAGTCTCCTAAGCCAACTCATGCCACCCCCAGACGGTTCATCCGGACCAGGCGTCGTGGTGTCGCAATCATACGATGCCATGCAGCGCGAGTTAGAGTCTTTCAGGAAGGAAAAGCTTGCCGCCGAAAAGCTCGCGGCGGATGCCGAAGCCGCGCGTGAAAAGCAGGCACGCGAATATGCAGCACTGAACGCGCAGTATGCGCAGTACAAGGCTGACGCTGAACGAACTCAAACATCCCAGGCCTCTCAGATCAGCGAAAAGACATCAATGATCGAGACCAAAGAGGCAGAGATACAGCGTCAAAAGGCAGCGCATTCGCAAGTTCTTGCCGAGCGCGATGAGGCTCAGGCCAGGGATAACCAGAAGCAGAATGAGATCAACGCTCTCAAGGAGTGTGCCCTCGATGGCCTCACTGCCAAGAAGATAACGGTCATTACCATCACGTACGGTAACAAGGTTTTCTACGAGCTTGGATGGACAACCGACTCGTTTAACCTGGTACCCAAGGTGGAGCAAATGATTGCTTCCAGGGGCAGTTTCGTCATCAATGATCCTTGGTTTGGGCATGATCCAATGCCTAATGTGCACAAGCAGTGTACTATCACGTATCGCTTCAACACTCCTGGTCAGTCGAGAAGAATTAGGACTATGTGCGCAAAGCAGATGGATACGGGCAGGTTTGATGCGCTTTAAGTGTTGATATCAAGGTATCAGAGATGAGGGATTGATTATCATGTCTGGGGTAGCGAAGGGGAAGTTAACGTCTGCAACAGGTCGCTGGTGGAGAGGGTGTGATCGTTGAAACAAGGTGGATGACAGAAATAGAAGGGCAGCTTTATGGTAGTGATCTAAAGATTTCATAAATAAATATCTACCATACCTTGACAGACCACAACCTCAGACAATGACCGCATCAAGATACCTTGCTCGTAACAGCAGTATACTCAACCAAGTCATTCAACGCATTTTCATGTTCCTTCTCAATAACCTCAGAATGATTCTTAGAACGAGGTGTGATTGAACAAGGAAACGGTAACGGACTCGAGTTGAAGCCATCTGAGTAAGCGAAGCTACAAATCGTCAGTGTCTTCAGTACAAAATGTCATGACAAAACTTACATATCGACATCAATATCCCGGCCCTTTTCGTCTTTCTCAGGGTTAATTTCGAAGCCCCAGAGAATTCGCGCAATGTTGAGTGTAACTGATGCAGCGCCGAGATGCATTCCGGGACAAACGCGACGTCCCCAGCCAAAGGCGCTATGACCAAGTGTGCCGGGGTAGTCTCTCTCTTCCATGAACCTCTCAGGTCTGAACTCATGCGGTTGTGGAAAATCGGCCTCGTTTAGATGAACTGAGAATGTCAGAAAATTGGAGCGAATTCCATGTTGACAAGGTACTCACGTGTCCATAGAGGAGCAATAATCGTACTTCCTTTCGGAATGAACATGCCCTTGTATACATAATCCGCTGTACTTGCATGAGGTGTCCCACCAAGCACAGCTACAGGTCTCCAGCGAAGAGTCTCAGATGCAATGGCTCTAACATACTCAAGCTTGGGTAAATCTTCAAACGTGGGAAGTCGGTCATTTCCAACCACACGATCAAGTTCTTCTTGGGCTTTGGGAATGAACTGAGGTCCGAATTTGACGCAGGCAAGAAGGAAGCTTGCAAGGGATCCAGCGGACTGAAGTTATTAGTGTTGCCCAAATAACATTGTGGTCGAAGTGGTGCTTACTGTCTCAACACCGGCGCCGAAAGGTGATCCAGCAGTATAAGCGATTTCAAGATCAGTCATGCCAAGATTATGCTGCTCTTCGAGGAGGTGTTTGGCAAAACATGTCGGTGCGGCACCTTTTGCAACCTTTTCCCGCACTTCATTCATGAGTTCTGTGTAAAGTTGGATATCCTTTTCGCGTTGCTGCAGCACTTGCTGTTTCCACGGGGCAAGAAAACTGGGTATATACTTGAGAGCGGGATAACGCTCGACCGCATACTTTCCAGGGATGCTAAACGAGATTAATTGTCGGAATATGCCTAATTGTGGGATACGGGGACTTACTTGACCATTGTCAGACGCTCCATGGCTTCCCCATTTCGCTTTACCACAATATCACTCCTCACATCCTCGACTCTCCTACCATAAGTAACCGTAACAATCACACTCGCAGCATACCTTTCCAGATGTGTTCTAAAGTCCTGAGGTGTCTTCAGAAGCTCTTGCATCAACACCTTACTCTCAAGACTCTGGATAGGTCGATACGTCTCACTCTGCCGTTGCATGAAGCCACTGTGGAGTAGCTTCCTCCAGCGTCGCCAATACGACGAATACGGCGCCATGAGACCCCTCATACCACCAGACAGCAATTCACCACCCATAATAAAGCGCGGTCGTGATGAGAATACTGCGCCGCGCTTCTCGAGGAGATCCCATGCTGCTTGTGCGGAACCAAGAATGATGGTTGGCGTGGGTCCGAGTTGAAGGTAGACAACGTCTCCATATTGCTGGCTGAGTTCCTGGAACCAGAGCCATGGTTTTCGGATGCCTGTTTTGATAGTCTTTGGGCCGGGGGGTAGTTGAGACCGATGGGACCAAAGTTTGTATTCTTGTTGAAGCTGCGAGTCTTAGTGAGTGTAATTTTGATGGTGTAAGACAACGTACCCTTGGGAATATGAGGGCTAGATATGTCAACCCTACTGCGACGGCAGCGTAGACGAAGAGTTTGACGACCATCTTGACAGATGGTAGATGATTAAAGCATTGACCACATTGATGGTAAATTTATGTCTCCTGTCACCGGTAATAAACAAGCTGAACCCATGCATTTGTAATGTCCCTTGCTCGGCCAACTGCCACCCTAAACTGCCGAGGAAAATGCTACCCCCGCCTATGGTATGCACTACAGACGTCGGCCTCCTCAGCTTTGGCGTACAAAAATGATTAGTCTAAGAAGCCTAACCTAAGTGGCATAAGCTAGTCCACTAATTTTGTCTCTTATGCTCGCGGCGGTCATTTTCATACCCTGAGACCCCGCGTCACGACTCATACTAAAGTCAATAAAGGATGATCTAATGACTCTTGGCCTTGTAACCGAAGTCGCTACTGAACCTGCCAACCCCGCATTCTAAACGGCAATAGGCATAACCCACGTTCTGATACGCGGGGACCCCACGCTCGGTTATAAAATAGCAAATTTAGGCCATCTTTATCTTCGGTTAACTATTTCCATCAAAGAGAGATAAAGAGGGTGCATGATGCATTTTGAATGAGTAGCATCATTTCATTCTTATCTCTTGGACGAAAAAAACATGAAGAGTGACGCTTGGCTGAGTAAGCCTTTTCTGACCTCCATATTCCTCGGAATTGGAGGATTTCTCTATGGATTGTAAGTCGGGCTACCCTATAAGGTTATCCGATACTGACGGACCAGTGATTCGGGTATCATCACTCCCAGCTTAGCTCTGGGAACATTTGTCAATTATTTTGGCAATCCGCCTCCTCCTCTTCGAGGTGCGATTGTGTCCATGTACCAAGCAGGAGGTAAGAACAATTCAACGACTTTGATGCAGGTACTAACAATTATCAGCATGGCTGGGTAGTGCATCAGTAGGTATCACCAGTGATCGATTTGGTCGTCGCAAGGCTATCGCATTTGGATGTATTTGGGGAGTTATTGGCGGTGCTATCATGGCTGGAGCTGCTCACGTTGCCATGCGTAAGTTACTCTTTCTTGTTTTACCAATCCTCTAACAGTCTTAGTTATCATCGGTCGCATGTTGGTCGGCTTTGCTGTTGGTACCATCACAGGGGTATCTCCGGTCTTCGGAGCTGAGATTGCCAAGGTGAGTCAATTCTCTGTTATGACCACTCGCAAGATCACTAACTAGCTTCGAGACTCATGAACGCGCCAAAGTTACGGCAGTCAATCAGATGAGTACGTTTACTATGAAACCAAAGGTGGTAGTAGCTAACACCTTCCAGTGACCGCCTGGGGCTTCTTCGTCGCCCTATGGATAGGCGTTGCTGAAGGAAAATGGCATAGCCCAAACCAATGGCGTCTTGGCTTCGCGATCCAAAGTATCCCCGCTCTCATTCTAGGAGTAGGCGTCTTGTTCCTTGGCGAATCACCTCGCTGGTTGTGTCTCAAGGGCCGCCACGATGAAGCCGAGAAGGCCTTCCGAAACTATCATTTTGACGGCACCAACGATGAGTGGTGTCGAACAGAATTCACTGTTATCCAGGTAAACATTGCCGAAGAGCAGCAAGCCCAAGGTCGTCTCTCATGGGGTGATCTCATCAAGACTCCCTCCTTCAGAAAGAGACTCTTTGTTGGTTCTTTTGTCTGGGCAGCTGCTATGTTATCTGGTATTTCATTCGTTCAGTATTACCAGACTGCTATTTATGCTACGCTGCAGTTCGATCAAGATCGCCAGTTGCTGGTCAGCGGACTCTATGGGTCTGTTGCGCCCGTGGCTTGTCTCATCTCACTATTCTTTGTCGACAAGATTGACCGCAAGAAGATTCTGATCACTAGTTCTTCGCTCTTGTCAGTTTGTTACTTGATCATTACCATCTTGGCGGCCAAGTTCCCTGCTGTTCCTGGTATGCCGACCAATGCTGCTGCACAACGAGGTCTCATCGCATGTATTTTCGCGGTTTCGGCCAACTACTCTGCTCTTCTTGGACCAATGACCTGGATTATTCCGTGAGTAGACCTTGAGGTTCCTATCGACTTGTGCTAACGATGATAGTCCCGAGGTCTTCACTACTGAGCTACGAGCCAAAGCCAACGCTATCGTCCAAGTTGTTCATTACTCCATTAGTTTAATCATCACGCAATGCTCGCCGATTGCGCTGGCTGAAGTTGGTTGGAAGTACTATGTAAGTCATACCCAGCATCACAACTCGACAAGTTCTGACCATTTAATAGATTTTGTTCGTCTTGACTAATGCGATGTGTGCGCTTATCTTCTTTTTCGTGTATCCTGAGACCCGAGGTAAGAGATTTCGCCCAAGTTTGTTGTAACTACTAATACTTAATTTTCTTAGGTAAATCACTGGAAGAGATAGACGAGATCTTTGGCGATGTCAAGATTGTACACGAAGAAGATGTCAGATTCTCCGAGAAGGCTGGCATTGAAACCATTGAAGATCGTCAAAGTGCCATTATGTAACGTTGATAACGTTGAATACTCCCCTGTATAGCAGCAGAGTCTCATATAATGCTCAGTAGATAACTACTTACTATTAAAATAAAGTCATTATGACGACTGCAGCCAGGTATTCACTCTCCTGAAGAAAAGGTTTCTATCATAAGTCATACTTTTGAGCATTATGACTCCAATGCTCTCACAAGACCTGTTTTTCTTTGCCCTGCCCTGCCCTAATACAAGGGCCAGTTGGACATAAAATGCGTCACTTGCTTCCATCAAGCTAGGAAGCTAGGCGCTATCTAATCACAAAATAGAAAATACACATTGTTACTCACTCTCATAACACGATGCTTAAAGGACTCCTATATTATATCAAGGTGCTATGATACTGTCCTCCCTCTCAATTGAATACCTAAACTTGATTCTTTAGGAAATACTTTGAAATGGCAAAATTACTTCGGCCCCCACCCTAATCTTGTATAAACTGATCAAAGTCAAAGTCATTCAGGATGTCACCTGAGTTGGGTATAGGCAACTGTATACCGCCTCCATTCAATTGTGGATCAAGGGAGGTGTCAACAGCGTCCAATTCTGCACTGTTCTCAAGGAGTAGCCTTTGCACAGACTCGTGACCGTTTTTCATGGCCAAATTCAATGGCGTCTTCAACCTTCGGTTCTTCGCGTTGACATTTGCACCTTGTTTGATAAGGAAGTCCACTGCTTCATCATGACCACCTCTGGAGGCTAAATGCAAAGGTGTGTTGCCTGATGAGTCTGTGATGTCAGTGGTAGTCGTGATAGAGTAGAGTCGCTTAATAATTTGAATTGCTCCGGATTCACAAGCCACATGAAGTGGCAGGTTTCCATACAGAAGGGGGGTATTTGGGTCAATTTTTCCTGATGATAGTAGAGCATCAAGGCAGGGCAGATGTGCTACCTTGACGGCATCTTCAAGAGCGTAGTGGAAGATGGACACGTCGAAGGTTTCTGCGAAGTATGCTGTGGCCGTAGTATTTTTTGACTGGATAGCTGAATGGAGAATAGCTTGTTTTTCTGAGTCTCTAGCTTTGCGTAGTAGCTGAGACATCATTGCCTGGGGGAATGGAATAATACCAAGACAGCTTTCCAGAGTCCTGTTACCGAAGCTGTACCCATTCATTGAAATATTGTCAAGACCGCAGAGAAAGGTAATCATTTCCAAGTCACGGCGCGCGATAAGGTCATCGAATACACTTTTAGTGTTTACGAGACCATAATCCCCAATATAGAGGTTTGCCCCCATCTCTTTCAAATATTGGACGACATGTAGATGTCCATTCTCTGCTGCGACCTCGAAAACGGATTTTCCCGATCTGTTCCTATCGTCGAGGCTGACATTGCCCTGCTCTACGATAGTCTTGATCGTATGCAGATTGCCCGTTTTAGCGGCGGCTTTCAGGACGACATAGTCACTCCTGGTGCGCCGCTCGACCGTGGGGAATAATCGGGATCCCTCTTTAGGATGCCATCTTCTGGTGTGATTCTTGAGATCAGTGTCTTTCTCAAATCCAACTTCGGTAGCAAAGCATCCTTCATATTCGCAGTTGAATGGCAAGTCATGTTGGTTGATATGAGTTTGCTGCTGTTGTGCTCCTTGGAACCCACGGCTAAAAAACTGACACCATGGCTTTAGGCATTTGTAGCGCCACGGCCCGTAAAGAACTAAAGCCGCTTCCTTTTGTTCGTAGGGCTGATTGATAAGTACTACAATTGATTCTCGAACTGCGGAAACTCGCTTTTCGTAGAATTTGATGTTGTCCCAGTCCCGGAGGCTATGTGGGATAGCTTGAAATTTCCTCTTCAGAAACTGAATGTCTACTGAGGGATCTTCAAAATTTTCAGTTTGCTCAAGCTCTCCAGTGCTTATCAAATAATCATGAGATCTTTGCAATGTTCTTCGTGCAAGCTCATTGTCCAAGTCCGAGCTGTCCAAAACCTGTTGCATATGATTCCACCAGAACGCGGCAGCATAGTCATGGAAACCGTAATAACCCTTGTTTGCATAATTGTGAATCTCCTGCTTGGAAAGTCCGGGTGTGAGAGGCCGAGATAACATGTATTCCGTGCAGAAAAGAGCCATTTGGGCATTCTCGGTCGGTACATCAATTTCCTTAGTTTGCACCAAATATCTATTGTGAATCATGATTAGCTTTATGAATGCCCTCTAGACTGGTGAGCCCTACGTTTTAGCTGAGCTGTGGACGAGATCGATGATTTCCTCCCCCGGCGATGAGATCGATGGCTCGAGATAGCTCACATCCACCAGAGAGCTACAAATTTGCTTGCAGCTCATCACAAGCTCACGGTCGATATCGGCTTCCGACTTGGATGGATCGATACACAACTTGCTTTTTATCTCTCTCCAATGCAGGGGCCGGAAAGCACATATGATCATTCCAAGAATATGTTTGGCGACGGCTCTCTCGGATTTGTTGGGGTTTCTCAGCACTCGAACAATAACACGTTCGTAGCTGCGAATCTGTTAGTAAATGTGAACTGACATGTATTTCTTGCAATCACTCCTACGCTTGGTCAAGACCGTCGGGAAATGTCCCAGCCTTCATTTCTTGTTTGAAGTCATATCTAGAGGTCTGAGAGATAAGGTTGGTGAGGACAAGCTGGGCATAGAGAAACATCCCTGCGTTAGAGGTTAGCGTACCATATCTGACAGTCAACAAAAAAAACATTCATACCACATGCGTGTGAGGTAACGCGTGAAACGAGTTCCTGCTCCAGATCAAGGTCCAGAGAAAATTTGCTCCTAATCTTATTGGCCATAGCTTCTGCGTACGTCTTAATGTCTTGTTCGTGTCCTGGAGACATATCCAGATGGATCATTTTGTAATGGGACATCTGGCTTTCAAGGATTCCGTCCCGTTGTCCAGATATGAAAAGTCTGATTTCGAAGTCGGTGTCTCCTGGAGTACGATTCTCTTTAAACATGACATCTTCAAACCATTTCAAGACCTTGGAGGCCTCTGGGCACTCATCTAGTCCGTCAATGACCACGAACGATCGAGATTGTGACTGGAGCGCTGTCACGACATGGCGAGACACCTCATCCAATGATCGAAATTGCTGCGAATCCATAGAATGGCAAGCATGGTAAATGTGATCAAGCAAGCTCTCATCTTGAGAAACTAGCTGGGCTAGTATTGATAGAAGCAGGGAAACGAATGAGTTTTTCTTTGGCTGATCGTGCTTGAAGTAGAAGTAGGATACAGTGAATCTGTCACCAGAATCCTTAGCGGCCGACTTTAGGTCTTTTAGATGAGTGATTAGACTAGATGTCAGAACAGTTTTACCTAATACAGGTTAGTGTCTAGTCAATTTGCTCTGTGAATCTTGGGAAAGGATGGAATGGTCGTACCTGCTCCAGGTATACCACTCAAGTATATCTTCCCATCATCCTCAGAACTGTGGTCAAGCCATTCTGAGACAAGAGGATGACTGAGGACCCATTGGCCTGATGTGTTTTGAAATCGTTTCTGAGATGCAATCTCGTAGTCTTCATGGTAGTTTGGAGCATCGATTTTACTCTCAACGATGCGGTATTGCTGATGGATTTGACTTTGACGCGTAATCAAGTCCCTCTCGGTATCTTTCTTGTCTCTCTCTTGCAAAGCACTACCCAGTTGATGAAGCTTGTCTTGGATTGATTTTCCCTGTTTCTGGGTTTCTTGCATCACAGCTGTAAGTTTCTCCTCCGAGAGCATGACCCTGTGCCTCTCCAGGCTTTTCAGTATGGGGTCAAACTGGGTCTTGAATGTTTTCCAAGCGGAATGAAACAAGACCTTCCAGCCTAAAGTTGTAAGGTTCAAATGATCATCAGAAATGGAGATTGGTACTCACCTGGTCTAGCAAACACATCTAGAGCATTGCTGTGGAATTGAAGAATATCGCAGTAATACGCTTCAAGATGCGTATGAACCGAAGGGTATTCATTGTAAATCTGCCGATAGCGTGTGAGATCTGGAAGAACCTCTCCAATCTGTCCATAAACGTCAAGTAGGCTATCGAGGGTATCAATCCATGTGCTTGCTGTCTGTTAGTGAAATATTAGCTAGTGGATTTGCCCATCGTTGGAAATACATACAACGAGGAGAAACTTAATAGGGCCCTGTTCCATATAGTTAGCGTCTCAATCTGTGATTTCCACTGGCCTAAGATATCCACGTACCCAGACCAATGCCACAGCATTATGAAGATTAAGGAATGCTTCCACAACCGTACCCAGCTGGACCATGCCTTCGACGAATTTAGAGATACGTTCCATGTTTCTCAAACGTCGCTGGGAGCCATGACGGTTCTGGATATCTTTGATTTGGTTTCTCACGTCGTCCACCGTGCAATTCGCGAACTTTGCTGCTTGATCTTTGGTGAGGCGTTTTTTGAACTTGGCCACAGCCTTGTCAAACACAGGGTCGGACCCTGTACGTGCCTGAGTTCCACCAGCAGATGGAGATGTTTGAGTTACTGATGAAGACATCGCGTCGGGATGATACCACGGTGGTTTGTCTGAATAGGTTTTGATTTAACTTCGGCTGTAGAAAGAAAAAGATGGGGGGGGGGGAGGGTTCGGAAGAGATTTTCACGGGTAACACAAGTACTATCAAAATGCCTTGCTGGACGCGGGCGCCTTGGCTGACCATGCACAGCCACCACCAGCCAGCAATATAAGCATGGAAGGTCTCATTTGTGAAACAAATATTGGTAGTTGCATTGATTTCATTGGCCAAGTACACAAGCTAGGCAGACGAGGCTGTCCACGCAGAACCTTCCTGCGCCGATGAGCATTTGCCTACACCGACTTGTTTTCACCTACCTTCAAGTTCAGACACCGATCTAAGACGACTATTTCTTCTGGTAACAAATTTATTCTGGACTAATGACAATTACCATAGATCCAGTCTTGTTCTTATAGTCAAATGTCGTCAAAGCGCCAACTCGCTCATCATGATGACTCGAGTAACTCGGTCGCAAAACGACAACACCTAGAGCTGTTTATGAGTACCACATCTCCAAGCAGCCACTCAAGTACGCCTTCGCCGATATGCTTCGGTACGGTGTGTTCATCTTCCATTGTCAATTAAATGTATCAAATTCTGATATCGTCCTGTATAGCTTTGTGAAGTTCAAGCCAAATCGGCAGGCTCCCTGGACGCCGAGTCAACTCCAAAATCTAATGGAAGTCATCGACTGGTAACTCGAGACCCGGATTTCTTCCTGTTCGATATTCACGTACACAATGATATTCAGGGCTTTACAGTACCTAACGCAAACACATTCGTTATGATTGACCTCATCACGGCAAAGAAATTGGATTCCGTCAAGGAACAAGATGGTGTTTTCACCAAGGCTGTAGTCGAGGCAAAGGCTTTGAAAAGATTCTCCTCAAGGTCGGCAAAGTCGCCATTCAAGATATCTGTAAATATATATGGATATGAATCAGACGCTCGAAATATCGGACAACAACTCTCCAAAGTCGGGGCGTTCCTGCAACACCCATTTTACCTCGAGGAAGGTGTGGAGTACTTGAACCCGCAGTTCTTTGATCCACAAGATGGACCAAGGTACATGACCCATTTAGTTGGTATGGACGAGACCCAATTCCAAGCAAGGGCATTCTCGGATGTGGTGGAAGGTGTCCTATCTTCTCTCGACAATGGGTTACCAAACCTAGGTGTCAATGAGCCGGAAATCATTCTAACGGATAATCTCATAACTAACCTTCAAGAGTGAGTTTCGCAGCAACTTACCTACAAATCGTCAGAACTAATAGAACTAGCCACCAAAAAGCAGCTTTGTCATTCATCCTACGCCGCGAAAATCCCGAATATTGTCAGCAAGTTGGTAGGGAGCTTCTGTTCCATACCCGTATCCCGTAAGTGGATAGCGAATTCTGAGTTGAAGCAGAACATCTGGACTGACCGTTGAATCATAGGTCGCACAAGGCCATTCCATCTTTGTCATTGGGTGGGATGTTGGCAGATGTAATGGGTCTTGGTAAAACGCTCACGATTCTGGTTTCAATCTACCTTGCACGGTGCTCAGCGGAGAGTTTCCAAAACATCAACATTGACGTTGATATGGACCAGCCGACGTATCCTCGAACGAGTGCGACTTTAGTAGTCGTAACATCGACTCGTGAGTTTCTATCCCCGAAGACGAACAGGTAGCCCCGACTGACTAGGCATATACAGAGATCATGGATGTCTGGCGACAAGAAGTCTCAAAGTAAAGAACTGGCAACCTTGTTTCTATACTAGTCAGTGGTACTAACCGTACGGGTGACAGGCATTTCAAAGATGGATCACTACGAGTTCATACCTTCCATGGGGACTCTCGATCAACCGAATCGACATCCTTGATGAACCACGACATTGTCTTGACTACGTTCGCAACCCTTGTTTCTGATTTCAAACGCCGCAAGGTCCTTCAAAGCGTTGAGTGGTTTAGAGTTGTCCTTGATGAGGGTAAGGTTTCCCTCGGCCGTACTGGAACTTACTGAATATGATATCAGCACACTGGATTCGGAACCAGAGTTCTAAGCAATTCAAGGCTGTAGATAGCCTCGTCACAGAACGCCGGTGGTGCCTTTCAGGGACACCAATCCAGAACTGCATCAATGACTTGGTATCACTACTACGATTCCTCAAGTTCGAGCCATTTTCGAATATGGATGTCTTCCGACAATATATCCTAGATCCACTCCGCACCGAAAAGCTTCTTGACTCAACTAACCCTCTCCAGATGTTACTCCAAAGTGTTTGTCTGAGGCGAACGGAGAAGTATCTGAATCTCCCCGCGGCACACTATGAGCTTGTAACACTATCGCTCCATCATGATGAGCAAAAGCTGTATAGTGACGTTTTCCGAAAATATAGGGCCGAACTGGACGACCTTGTCAGTAGCCTAACTAAGATGGACAAGAAAAAGGCCACACTACGTTTCTCTATGATCTCAGAATTGAGACGACTTTGCAATCATGGCACACTGCTTGAGCCTCCAAGTACGCTGGATAACGCGAATACCAACGCTTCCTGCGACTACTGCAACGCAACCGAGAAAGACAACATGGCAAGGTTGAACGGGGACACCATATGTCCAGAGTGCCAGCGATCCTTATCGCCATCAACACCTAGACTAAGTCACCGCCTTG